>NC_056733.1:1637667451-1637674951 GCF_019279795.1 Protopterus annectens | reverse complement strand
TGTTACAGGATAGTCTGCAGCATACCCTTAGTCAGGGATTTGAGGTTAGAAACATTAATGGATGTAGCCATGTACTGATAGCACTCAACACACACACTGACATTGAAATATTTGACACAGGACCTGTGTGGCGGACAGACAAATCATGATAGGCGCACCTCTGGCCATCAAGAGGATAGGCCCACAGTTGAGAGCTATGCAGACAGACTGCATTCCAAGGTAAACTAGTATGTACACACAAACCATGTAACACCAGTACTATACAAAGCATAACACAACTCTTCTCACACTCTGTCTGTAGTTCTGGAACCTCCAACAAATATGTAGCTGGCCTGTATGTGCAGGTTCTACTGTAAGCGGTATTGCTACCTGCTGTCTGTAACACTGATGCCCACACACAGGAAGGATGTCCATCACACTGGAAAGGTAAAGGGACCACACCCACATGATGTAGGGATTTATAGTAGGTGGTTGCCATGACAGTGGTAATTGGAAGTACTACACAGCAAGCTGCATGCAGTTAGCAAGTGGAGGACACTGACTGGTGCAGAGGCCTTCACCTGATCATGTGTGGCACCTACTAAAGCTATGCTGCAATCTATTCAAAGCAGCTCATTCTATTTACTGGAGAGAGAGAGAGAAAGAAAAAGAAAGAAAAAACTTAAAAAAAAAGCCTAAGGTAAAGGCATTTATTCAGCATTCATTCATAAAAACATCATTCCTCCAGCAGGTATGTGAAGTATATATACATGTAATAGAATATAGTACCTGGTCCATAATAATGGGATAGATGATGGGGAATAATTTATATGTGCTATCAGGTGTTGTTGTGATGATGTTCAACTGAACAATTGCTATGGACAACAGTGTTTGTTCCTGTGGGTAGTGGGCTATAGCCATCAGCTGTGCAGGTCAGAACTGACTGACAAGATGTAAGCCAGCATAGTGCGTGTTGTGTAATGGGAAGTATGTATATTATGTGGCCAATAGCTGGTGGTGGAAGTAATGCCATTATGATGGACACATGGGACCCATGGCCCACCACTGGCAGGATACTCAGGTTAATCTGTAATGTAGCATGCCAGAATGCCATAGGTGTGTAATAGGGTTACCTGCAATTGCGTCCTGCATATACCCCCTAATGTCAGGCTGTGTCTATATGTGGCACCTGTCTGTGTTGTAGCAAGGCAGAACAGTGCAGCTGTGCAGGAAGGTGTTGTGAGATTGTGGAGCTGATGTCTGAATGTACCCCACATATAGGTATGCATATGTGTACATATGTCACATATATAATTTATAAAGATATATATGTATATCTGCATGTATGTCCACACATATACAGATACCCATGTGTAGACATATATATGTGCGCATACATACAACACATATATCTACACATATATAGATATATACCTATATGCACAGGTCCACATATATACAAACACACACACAAACATATATGTATGTAAAGACATGTCCCCTATATTACCACAGTGATGCGTGCTATGTGCGAGGAACCAGCAAACATAGCAATACACACAGATATCCACAGCTGGCAATGTGTACAACATGGCGGGTATGTCACATGTTAGTCCCTTGTTGGGACCACATTGCCTCTGTCTGTGAAGTACACTTGTGGAGGTGGTCAGGGTTGGTAGATATAGAGGACAGTCTACAGGGGTGGTATGTGACACATGTGGTGGGTAAACACCCTGGATGGTGCATGTGGTCTGTTATGTGGATGCCCCATGGGCCCCAGTATGGCCACAATGGGAACAAGCCTCCCACCCACTGCTACTCACAACAGCAGTCCATGTCCTGAAGGTGCCTGGTCTGGAGGCTGAGCAGGAGGAGCATGTTGGCCCTGTGAATGTGTACTAGGTGCCTCAGACTGATGTAGCACATCCCACATGTGTCTGTGGAGCCCAGTATGGAACAGACCCTAGACCTGACCTCAGGGGACAGGAACATATCTGTGTGTGCCCGGCGGAGGGACAACATCCCCTGGGTTTGTTCCACCTGATGGTATTGCTGGACCAGTAAATGAGGAGGCCCGAGGTTGGGACACACATGTGATGTGGCCAGGTATCATGGGTAGATGGGTTTGGAGAGGTGGTTATGCTAGCCAATAGAACATATACATGTTATTGTGTCAATGTTATAGAACATATGTTGGTAGCAATAGTCTACACAATCCTGGTACATGTCCAACAGCATTCATACATATCCCAAATAACACAGAATGTCAAATGTGCAGCCATCCCAAAGCAGCCATACCACTGGCATATATGGAACCATAGTGGCCCTAACAATGGCATGCAGGTGAATAGTCTGTAACAGGTCAGCAATGATAGTGTCCACTAGGGGACATGGCTACAATCACGTAGTAGAAAGTGTGGTACAATACAATATCTGTCCAACTGGTAGGTATGCTGTAGCCATACCTAATGAGTTGTGTGTACAGTTTGTCAAAGCTGATATGGTGGGAGGGGTATGACAGAGATGTGTATTACGAATTGTGGTAACCTTGCTGTATGAGTTGCTCAGACCTGTTTCCATCTTTATGTCTTTCAGCCAAAATGTCACATGCATAGTTGCCCACCTATTCACAAGCAGAAAAAGATGTGGTGATATCAAAGTTGATCCAGCACTACTCAGTGCTGTTTGTCAGGGCTGCACATGAGCAGCAGGAGTGGACCAACCTGTGGAATGACCTAGTCCACAGGGTCAATGATGTCGGACTACACAACCGCAGTTATGAGCAGATCCGGCATCATTGTACTGACCTGCTTCTCAATGCCCGTCAGTGTGCTGCTGTATTCCGGGGAGATGACCTCACCATGAGGGGGGGGCATGCCATCCATCCCCGTGACACGTGTGGAGGAGCTGCTGGCCAGCCTCGTGGCACCTGCCCATCTGGCCAGCCATCAAATGCTGGACACTTTCATGGAGGTGGGTGTCACCCACACACTGACCAAGGAGCATGCAGTTAAGGACACAGGGCACATCAGTAGACCACTGTTGTGTATACATCCGCATTGGTACACGTAGATCATGCATATCTGACATGCCATAGATGTATTGTGTTGCTGCATTGTAGTGATAAACAGATGTGCAGATGTGGCAGTATCGTGGGAATGTACTGTTGATGTATTGTAATACTGCACCCACCCTGTAGCACTGCCACAGGTGTGGCCACTGACATTGCATCTCTCACCCTCTTATGTAGGTCCCTCCGGGATACCACCAAGGCAGCAGCCTGTAGCTGGTAAGTATGTTTTATGTAGATGCTTGACAACACACCGGACATGTAATGGTGATGGTATTTTCCATGCACACATCTAACACACCTACCCTGAATGCATGCTGTACATGTGCATGTATTGTTGCTGTGAAATGCACGGTCTCACAGGGCTGACCATAATGGGGTACTGGAAGGGTATGTCAGACACCTGCATGATAACTAACATCCTGTCATTGCAGAATGTGTCCACAGGGAGTAACATACTGGTGGTAGACATGGCCTACAGTAGAGACATGTTCGGAACAATACCCATATGCAGTGCAACACCAGTGTATATACCTGTATGACAATGGCAACTGCTGCAGAGATACACTATGTTTTAAGGCATTACAGTAGTCCCCATTATCAGCTGGGTCTAGGCTGCAACATGTGGTGTTCAGTGTATGGGACATTGCAAAGTGACACACATGTGTAGGGCTTACTTGTCATGCATATGAATAAAGGCTGAAGGAGGGGGGATTTCAGCATGACACACCACTGCACTGCAGCAGGGATTCTAAGGATTCTAGGAATGGCTTTATCTACACATAGTCAGGTTCAGGACCTGTGGCAGCCATAACCCTACCCACACAGCAATAGTGATGGCAGTGTGTGAACACCATGGGATGTGCACATGAGTAGACCTTGCAATCATGCAGAATAGGGGGACATGTGTAGGGCAGACTGAACATACACTGGCAAATACAGAAGGCCCACGCTGGTATACCCCTGCCAGGAGTAGTGACTGCTGTAGTACACACAAGAGTTGCGACAAACTGTCATGATAAAGGTGTGCACACATATGCCCACACAGTGTGTATGCATTGCGGTCAGCAGCCGCACACCTAACACAATCTGTAGACACTGCATGTGAAAGTACAGGATATATGTCACATATCGGTCTCGTGTACTGCTAAGATATGCAGTGATGTGGTCCTGTGGCAGATCAAGGATGTGTGTGTCAAATCAATAACGGTGTGTACAACCACCATAGCCACAGTATGCTCTGATGGTTTTCAGTGTAAGAGTATTGGAGTGGTCATATATGGTCTTTTGATGTTGACAGCTGCACATCAGGCATCAGGCATTCACCAATGACAACTTTCCACATATCATCCCAGGTATGTGTTGCTGAAAAACATAAGGCTGTGAGAAGTAAAGCTGACATAACTGACACAGTACTACACATTCTGCAATGGGTTGTACACCTGTGAGTTGTGGTGCACAGTACATGGCAGGGTGCAGAACAGGTGCACAGCAATGCTGTGTACATGGGTGCAGTGGTATCCAGGGGAAGGGGCATCACCTAGAGACACAGCACATGCATCACACATGTATACTGTTACTAGCATGGATTGACTATAGCTGAACTGCATGCTGTTCTGTACCATATGTTCTGCATGTTGACATTTAGTAGGAAGACTGTGTGTACTATCATTGTGCAATCTCACCTGTATGTGTGTGTGTGTGTGTGTGTGTGTGTGTGTGTGTGTGTGTGTGTGTGTGTGTGTGTGTGTGTGTGTGTGTGTGTGTGTGTGCATCCTGGCAATTAGTTAGTTTGTCTGCAGGATCACTCTGGTGAAGTGGAGGGAGGTAGATGCATGTAGGATGCATGTGTGCATGTGTGTGTTTGTGTGGGTGGCTATGTATGCACACGTGTGATTGTGGGGTGTTTGTACAGCTGTATCTCCCTTTGGGACTGTGCAGTACATGGACATGGACTGCCACATTACACACCAGGAATACCTGTCGTGTGTAATCACAGGTAAGCAAATAGTATAATATGGTCTGTAGCATGGAACAGGCATCCAGAGGGAAGGTAGACACCAGGTACACCCTTAATATCACAGTTAGCAGAGAGGTCACCTACAACCCACATATGCAGGGCTACAGATGCATTGGGGAAGTACTAGTCAACACCAGGGAGTGTATCCAAATATTACAGTTGTCACATGATAGTCAGAAGGTGCAGCATATCTGACATGTACTGAGCATTACATGCACATGACACACCAGTGCAAGATATGGATACAGCATAGTAGCCCACACATATAGGGGCCATGCACATCATGTCTGGACATATAGAGGGTGCATACCATATGACAGCAATGAGGCCATGTAAAACCCCTACACACAGGTCAGGCAGGTAAGGTAGCAACAGGTCTTGTGTTGTGATGCACTTGTGTGGGCATTTAGAAGACTGAGATGTTAATGAGCGGTATCAATGTGTGTATGTTAACAAGTGTGATGCAGGATGGGGTAAAACATGGACATATACGTGGGACTATCTGTAAAGTCATGGACAGTTAGGTATTATGGAGGGGTGTGTGTGTGTGTGTGTGTGTGTGTGTGTGTGTGTGTGTGTGTGTGTGTGTGTCTGTGTGTGTGTGTATGTATGTGAGTGTGCATGTGCATGTGTGCATGTGTGCATGTGTACTGTTAGACAATGCTGTACAGGTTTTAAAATGCATTTATTGTTTTCCCTTACAGTTGGCGAGGTGGGTCAGGGTACATCCTGCATGCATTCTGATGTTGGTGTCCATACAGTCACCTTAGATGATAATAGTATTGTTGGGGCAAAGGTGGGGTTGTCAGGGGCCGACATTGTGCCAACATTTGACATTCCCCTTTTAGCAACTCCAACCCCACACACAGTTTCAGTGCCTACACATACCCCATCACCAGTGGCCATAGTGGAGGAACAGCTGGCGTTTGATGGCAGTGCACAGGGAAGTGTGGTAACCATGCCTACTTTGTCCGGTTGCAGCAGGCATAGCCAGATGTCCGGCAGGCCACCACATAGGCAGATGTCCCAGGGTGCTCGTGGTAGGGCCACTGGACATCATGCCCCTGGCATAGGTGGCAAAACTGGTACCAGCAGGCACATGTTTCAAGCTGTCATGGTGGTAGAGGCATGTATGGAATGTTACACCAGACAGGGCCTGAGGCTGCAGGGGGCTACTCTCGCATCTGTAAGCAACAATCTCCGTGAACTGTCGGGTGCCATCCATGCTTATACTGATCTCATGGATAGATGGCATGATGAGATGATGGCCCTCATCGGCCCTGGTTTGTCCATGCTTTAATGTGTGGTGGGGATATGGTGATGCCCGTGTGGACATGGGCCAGCAACACCAACAGCTGGCAGTCAACGTGGTCATGCTAGGAAACCAAGGGGCTCCTCTTGTGGCAGTAGCAGCCCCAGCAGTGTGGGGGTGTGCTGCCCACACCACACCACAGCAGGCCATGTGCAAGTGGTCCTGGCCAGTCCCAGGATGGACCTGTTACCAGCAGACAGTTGTCATCAGCAAGTGAGAGTAGCAAATAGAGGCCTGTACCTGGACATGCCCATCCCTGGCAGGCACAGTCCATGAGTCTGTGGCCAGAGGCAGTGAACTGCACACCTTGCCAGGTATGGTCTGCAGCTGTCCATAAACACCTGTGTAGGGCAGCCACATGGCAGAACTGTGTACATGCATACCCACACACTATGCAAACACACCTAGGGTAACCCCACACCTACACACGCCACATCACCTCGCCCAGCTCTCCACAGTACACCCCTCATTCACACACATGGTGTCAAATGTATGGCCCACCCTTGGTCTTTGTCAAACCAACATCACACCCTGTGCATATGATGATACCTGTGCCACATCCCTGTCATCCATACCATCAATGCTGGGACAGGCAGATATGGTTCGGATGCACATGGTGACTGTACAACAGTGTACCACAGTACTGCAGTGTAACATGTTGTAGAGAGTAGAGTGTAATGCATATATGGCAGGTAGTGTAGCTGTCCAGCAATGATGGCTTACAGCTGTTAGTAACACTGGTTGCATGTGGTCTCTATAATGTTATCCATTTGTGTTGTAGGTGTATATGTGTCAGCACTAGGATGCCCTGTGCATATGATGATACCTGTGCCACATCCCTTTCAACCTTACCATCAATGCAGGTACAGGCTGATATGGTTCTGATGCACACAGTGACTGCACTACAGTGTACCACAGTACTGCAGTGTAACATGTTGTAGGGAGTAGAGTGTAATGCATATATGGCTGGTAGTGCAGCCATCCAGCAATGATGCCTTATAGCTGTTAATAACACTGGTTAGATGTGGTCTCTATAATGTTATCTAGTTGTGTTGTAGGTGTACATGTGATTGCACAAGGATGGGCTGCAGTCATATTCCACAACGGGGAATGTCACTC
>NC_056733.1:1637562451-1637662451 GCF_019279795.1 Protopterus annectens | reverse complement strand
ATTAATAATACACACACTGTGGACAATCACCATACATACACAGACCTCAGCACTGTACACACAACCACAGAATGTCCAGGTTATATCATTAAATATAACCCCTACTATCCATAACATGTGTAGCAGTCTGATATCTCACTGGCTTGTTATCAGATATAATGTCAATAAATATGGTATACAGCACATATGCACCTCTTACTTCATGACATATGTACAAAGGTTGACATAGCTGTGGCTGAAGGCACAAACACAGGGCCAATATTGACATGTTGCTGTGATAACCTCATACATTTACTGTTGTAACAAGGTTTGTTGCCACATATGTCCTATGAGGGATATGAAGTCAGTAACTCTCACGGCTGTCACCATCTACAGAGTGCAATCCTCACACTACCTTCTGCAGTTCACAGATAGGTGCTCTGTGTTTAACACAAGAAACAAAAGGCACCACACACTGCCCAGTCTGCAGATGACCATACAGATGGGGGTTTCCTCATAAACATAGCAATGACCTGAAACGTATTAAAACATGTAAGACAGCCATATCCACACATACCCTGTTAAACGAACATTACTCCAGTCACAGTATAGCAGCACTTACAGTCTCTAGTCAAGTCAGGCACATTCTCCTCCTGTGTGCTGGCCTGTTTCCACAGTATATGTTGTTAGAAGTTAATCCCCAATCCATCTGTGATGCTGTTTGCCAAAAAACAGATCTAGTTCCTGTTCACAGTGCATGAAAAAGCCCAACAACAACATGATGTTCCTGGATACTGGAGTGTGTTTCCATGAAATTGGCTATGGGAATGTTACCAGAGCTGTTCCACATGCAATCAGCTAGATCATAAGCATCTCTTACAATACACATGCTGCTGCCTAAGCAAAGCAGGTGTAGGTATCCACATCCACCAGAGAGGGAGTGAGAGAGGCAGACAGAGGCAAAGTAAAGTCAGGGAGGGGTGGGAGAGAAAAACTTAAGCATGTTTGTGTCACACAACTAACAGCACAGGATATCAAACCCAATGACTATGTAGTACTATCACATTTCTATGCAGTTATCGGATGCGCCACATAGGTTACATGTTGAGGAGCCCTCAAAACATATATGTGATGGTGAGTGGCATCTTCAACAGGGATATGGTAGCCATACTGTAGGTGTAGTACATGTGCCTGTCCACATGAACAGGTGCCAGTACAAAACACAGCCACACTCTCACAGGGACGCACACACATTGACACACATGGCAGGGCCAGAAATACAACTCATCACTAGTGAGATTGCCACAACACAATGTGCAGGTATCACATGCACCACATGGGTCATATAGAGGTTATATGGGCAAAGGATATGTGGAGGTGTCTGACATTGAACAGCATGCTTCAGTATGCCAATGGGGGTTGTAGTTAGTGTGATCATACAACACACACACACACACACACACACACACACACACACACACACACACACACACACACACAGACAGTGCCAGTACTGACATGCATGGGTCCATTGCTTCAAGGGTTTGTAGTGGTTGACTGTGCCTGATAACTATACAAGGCTAGGTGATGGGTATACCTTGGCATCAGCCCACATGACAATGGTCTGCATTGTGGCTCAGAGGTGTAGTTTCTGGATTTGGCCAAACAGGCGGGCATTGGATTCACAATCCAGTTATCTGGGTGACTATTGTGTGTGGCCATCGCTTGCCATGAATGCATTCCTTAGTCCATGACATGGACAGTGTCTGGGATGTGCACACCTTCCACACCACATACATGCATATACAATGACATGTGGAACTGTACCTGGGGTGTATGGCCCATGTTGTGTACACAAATTATCATCAGATGTGCCAGTCCTGGCCTCATGTGGTGGTAATTGTTAATGGACAGCAGGTTTACCCTGCACCTACATTGATAGCATGATACCAGCATTCCCTGGTGTCAGTGGCATCTGTCCATACAGGGGATGTTTTCAGGCATGGTATGTCTTTTGTGGGTCACAGGTCTAATGGTGCTGCAAGTTCCTGTCTGAGTTCATGTAGGATGCAGCCTGGGATGTTATCAGATCCCATGGAAGCTGTATTTTTTTTGTCTTTGAGAGAGCAGTGATGACCTGATCCCTAGATATAAGGGGAAGGGGGAAGGTACTGGGAATGTCCAGATTTACTGATGGGGGACAGAGGGGGTAACATTTTTGCTGAATCTGTCAGCCAGCATGTTTGCTATATCTACGGTATTTGTATATGTGGTGTCCTTGACCATCAGTTCTGAACAGATCTGGGTGCTACCTTTGAGATTACGGACATATGTGAAGAAGGCCTTATGATTGTCTCTACTACATGTCGCCAATTTGGACTCAAAGTTTGCTTTGGAGGATTTCACTAGTGCTCTTATTTGCTTCTTTAGGCTAAGGAGAGATTGCTTCCAATTGGACACCTGCTCCTTCAATCAATATTATGGATAAAAATCACAAGAATAACCAAGTACTTCATGATGTGATTATATCCCTTAGGATATAATCACATCACATAAAGTAACGCTGGTATTTTTATTTATTTATTAATTTTATTTTATTTAACATTTGTTTACCAGGAAAGTCTGACTTGGAACAAAGCCAATTTTCAGCAGAGACCTGGGAAAAAATGCTCCACATGCATGTCTTTGTAATATTGGTATGGCAATTAAAATCTGGATTCATTGACTCTAAAACTTTGTTTCTCACAGTAAACACAATACCAGGGTTTGCAAAATAAATTCAGTTGTACTAGATAAGTATTTTCCCATGCAGTATGAATAATACAGGTAGGTGGCAGGTGTGTGTGTGTGTGTGTGGGGGGGGCATGTTCAGGTGTACATGTGTGTTTGTGTGTGAAGTGGTATTTTACAAAATTTTATTAATGATATATTTATTATTTGGTCTGGTAATAAACAGTTATTTCACCAATTTTAAAGGAAATAAATAATACAAAAATGTTTTGTCTGTTATAGCAGAACTGAAGTACAGTATTTAGATGCTGAAATTACATTTGTTTATGATTATGTGAGTTCTAAGTCTAAAATTTATTAGAAACTTAATTATGTTAATAAGCTATTACACACCTCTAGTTGTCATCCTTTATCTATGAAGAAAAATGTTATTAAAAGTCAGTCTATTAGTGCCGCACATTTGATGTTAGATGAGGTTGATTTTCTGAAGGAATATAATGTGCTTTTTAATATGTGTGAGGTACTTGGTTATTCTTGTGATTTTATCCATAATATTGCTAGTGATGAGAAGAATAGTAGAAATTATTGTTTTTAACCTAATTTGATTCTGACTTATAAACAAAATGAGTCTACTGAATGTTTAACTAATACATATTGTAGCTCTAATGCCATAGTTCCTTCTACTGATTGGAATATCTTCGAAAATATTTTTCTATTAATTGTAATATTAGTTTGTGTAATGTTGAGCTGACTAGAGTCATAGGTTAACATCTAGTTTTTACTACAAAGATTGATTTAAATGGTAAATCAATTCTTGAGACCAGGAAACCTGTGCTTAAGGGATTATATACAAACAAATCGGATGGAATGCATGTGTATCACAGATTTTTGTTGTGGTATTTTATCAGCAATAGTCCCAGTGTTTATGTTCACTCAGTTAATAAGGCATTGAGAACACCTGCAGAGTTCGAATGCTATTTTTATAGTATTGCATATACCATCATGCTTACACAGATCTCAGTCTCTTAGCACAAAAAATCTGGGCAAACACAATGGGGTGACAAAGCCCCAAAAATACGGACAGATTTTAAATATTGCTCTTATAAACGTAGCAAATTGCTAGAATAAAAGGGTGTGTAGGCTTGTATTATCATGCATTTTCTGAAGGATATGAAGTCTAAAACTTAAATGCCTGTCATTATTTAATGAAGTCAGTCCTCACTGATTTGCCACAAAAACCCAGAAAATCACAAATTTTATGAGGAAAAGGCCAGAAATATGTGGTAAAAATCTGGACATTCTGCAAAGATCTGGACAGTTGAGAAGTATGCATGAGTATTTCTATGTGGTAAGACCTAAAAGAAACTGGTAGCTAGAGTTTATAAGCATGAAAACAAAAACAATCCCCCAGATTTACTATTCCTCTGTGCAGGACTAGCTTAGTCCTGCATGGAGGTGGCCATTTAGGAGCAGGACAGCAGCGTGCCAAGCATAGTAATGATGCATGCTGCCTGAGCTCCTAATCTTACATGGTGCATGTAAGAGTGCAGGGGGGGGGTGTCTGAGAGCAGAGCTCTCAGAATATACATGCCCCCATAATGAAGAATAGCAGAAAGGTGTAAGAAATGAGCAAGACCTGTCATAGGTGTCTGCTTATCCCCACCAACATTCCCTCTTGTGTACAACAGCAAGGAATTGCAAATAAAATGAACAAACCCTGTATTTGTTTTTATTTTAAAATCCAATTAAAGCTAACCGTAGGTGTGCGGGTGTGCCCATAGCTTAACTATGGTTAAGGCAGCTTAAATGGCTGAAGAGGATAACAAGGAAGATATATGCAAATGAAGCAGCATAGCAATAGTGTAGTGGGCAGAGCATTCACCTTACAAGCAGGCATTCCTGGTACAAGTCCCACTGCAGCACAGTCCATTTTCCATGGCAAAGCACATTATGACTAATAGTTATGTTGCATAACTGACTAAATAACATATTTTTATAAACTGGAGTACTGCAGTAAATGCACATATGAGGTGTCAGTGTCATAATGAAAAAAGCACTAGTAAGCAGGTTTAAGCACCAACAAGCAGTAGTAAGCATATTTAAGGACTAGTAAGCGAGCTTAAGCCTGTTTGCACAGTGGTAAGCAATGCCTACACTGGTTAAGCAATTCTGAAGCTAACGCTCTGTAAGCAAATGTAATGGCAGCTTAGCAGTGCTTATTGTTATGCAAACCTGCGCAAACCCACTTACAAATGTTCAAAAGTACCTTAATCACTCTATATCCAACAGCCCTTGTTCTGCCCATCAACAAAATAAACAGCCTTGCAGGTCTCGAACCCAGGACCCTATACACCAGAGTCACAGTAGTTAACCAGCAAGTCATCACAGAAGTGAAGAAGAATGAGGTATCAGCAAACAAGTATTGACCATAGAAAATCAAAACTGAACCTGAGAAAGGAATCAGTATACAGACATATTTGCCTTAACCTACTACATAACATAAATATGTGAACCGGAGCACAGCAGTAAGGCCAGAAGTCAGGTGTAATTGTAATAGAGTGTTGAAGTCCCCAATTAAACACAAGGACCCCATACAATGTATGTACACATGAATCATGGATACCAGGCATACATATAAGGTGTAATGAATAATAACTCAATGCCAAAAAGGAATTATAATGTAAAGTCTAATGTAAGCAATGCTAAGCATTGCACAGGCCAGCTTAGGAGGTGTAAGCAATGTGTAGGCCAGCTAACTCAATGTGCCCAGTGTTATATCCCTTTAAACAATGCCAACCCTAGGTAAGCAGGTTTGCCCATAGCCCAGCCTTTTAAAAACCGGCCAAGCAAGGAAAAGTGCAGGAAATTGTCCCTACTTAGACTTAAGAGGCAGAAATACATCTCATAACTGGTTGTAGCTTCCCCTTGAAGGCACAATGGCAGTAAGGGGTGAAGGTGTGTGCTTTCGGGTGCAGCGCTGGTGCATCCAGGAGTCCAAAGTAATGGCAGGACTCCTTGTCAAAGACCATGATCAGAGACTGCTGCAGTGCCAATACCAGGGCTCCCAATATAAGGCGGTGGCCTGGGACCATCTCACCTGTGACCTCACCAGTGCCACTGGCATTTCCCAAACTGGTGAGCAGGTCAGACATCATTATGCCGACCTGAAGTGGTGTAAGGGGGACCTCTTGGAGGAGAGGATCCAAGAGGCTAGAGCAACAGGGGATGTTTCAGTTGTATGTATCACCCCACTATGTGTGTAATAATTACCAGCTCAGGTATATCGTGGATAGATATGGCTAAATATTCATCTTATGTCACCTACAGTTGCAATGGAGTAGGCCGCGAACCAGGAGGCCCACGCCAGTCACCTGGTGAGGATGTGATGCAAGGCAGGTCAGTAATACTCATGCATTTACTGTCATAGGAAATAAAACTAAAAGTAGTAGTAAATTAATTGCCTGTATAAACCTTTATTTTAAGGCAAGTACTACATACACTAGAGAATATGGCAAGAAGAGTCTCATATCATTTGTATGTTAATAAAAGTGTAATAGCCTGACAATAAAGGTCTAACTGCTGGACTGCATGTGTATACTCTGGTATCATATGGTAATGTAGATTTGCAATCATGTAATAGCACTGTTGTATTAAGCACTGTTACCCACACCATGCACCATAAATTGAATGTGTAGGAATGCCTGTATATGACAGGTGTAATCCCCAGAGGCCATGAAGTACAACTGAGAGACACATAGATAGTAAACAGGGAAAATGCAGACAACAAAACCTGAATAGCACATGCAACTGAGATGTGAACTGTTTTTAGTACACACAGCCATGGTTCGAATCCTTTCAGTGGTAGTACTCTGAATACAGAATCATACCCCAAAACTGTACAGATATGTCCAGAATGTCCAGTAAAGTGGCCCATATCGATTACCTATCAACCTGTCCCCCTGGGAAATCAGTGGGATGATCCCAGACGTATAGGCAGCAAACAGGAAATAAAACTGATTGACACACATCTATGAGAACAAAGCTGGCACACTAGCAACTCCCCATTGAGACTAAGAAGCCATGAATGTCCCATTTACACCCCAACTTGTCAAGCTGTGGTCAGAGTGTGTACAGTAACAGAGTGAGATGTATGTGCATAAGAGTAATGCAGAATCTGGTATTGTGTATGTGAACATTCAGGTAGTGCTAATAAACATTTCTCCCACAGGTCTGTCATATACCAACACAGTGCCCAGAAATACAAGAATGATACCCAGTACTGGTACTGTTTACATTGGTATTGTATGGCAGTACGACTGATGCAGTTGCTCTGAATAATGAGGTATCACACATCACTGTCACCCACACTGTTCTACAACATATAACTGTCTAGGAAATCTGTATACCAGTGTTGTAATACAAGGTCAGAATGCAAAAGCACAGGGTTTTAATAAGACAGAAAGCAGATAGGAGATATACAGCGATATCTATATACCAGACACAACTGTGTTGGACAGTGTTTAACTTGTAGCAGACACAGCCATGGTCTGAATTTTGGGAGTTGATGTAGGCTGCATACAGAATAATACCCCACAACTATACAGATGAGGCCAGAACGTCCAGTATATGGATTTATATCTCCTGCCTGTCCTTCTGGTAATTCTGTGGGATGATACCAGATGTTTAGTCAGCAAACAGGGAATACAAGTGATTGTCAAACACCTACGAGAACAAACCTGTCACTGTAGCAACTCCCAAAACTGTTAGGAGAGTAATATTTCATGTATGCCCTATCTACACTCCCATGTTGTCAAGCTGTGACCAGCGTATGCACAGTAACAGAGTGAGATGCATGTGCATAACAATAATGTATAATATGGAAGTTTGTGTGGCAACTGTCAGGTAGCGCTAACAAACATTGCTCCCACAAGTACGTCGGATACGAACACTGTGCTGAGAAATACAGACCATTATAACCTGTACTGGTACTGTTCACTCTGGTATTGTAGGGAATTGAGAGTGTTGCAGTTTCTCTGAGTAATAAAGTATCACTGATCACTGTCATCCACACTGTGCTACATAATATAACTGTGTAGGAAAGCATGTATATGTGTGTGTCAGGGCACTAAAGGTGGAAGAGGGCAATATTCTAGATATGTCCTGGCACACAAGCATGTGGTCAACACATGGCCAGAGTCTGTGCAGAAAGAGTTGGATTGCTATGTGCACAGCATCAACCCAGAATCTGGGAGTATGTGAAGAAATAGTTAGTGTTAAGAAACATTCCCTCCACAGGTATACCAGGTAAGAGGTGTATACTGCAGGTAAAACTAGTTCATGTGTAAAGATGATGACAGCCATATCACTGTCCAAACTAAGGCTATAGGGTAGTGTAATAAGACTTGTTAGGTACAGATAACAGCACTGACTAGGAAAGTAATGTGGAACCCAGGAATATACTAGTTGTTAATTGACATATTTCTCTCCCCCCACCATATCTCCAACAATAATCAACATACCCACCCCAACTGGTATGTAATGATACCTATGTTCTGATAATGTCCAATTGTTTGATAAATATTTTAATGGTTCCCATGCATGTTCTATATTGAATTATTCCAACATTGTTGGCATGGTGTTATCAACATACCTGCATGCTGTTCTTCTTACCACTGTGGTCCCATATATGCATGTGTACTGTTTGCTATGCAAGTGTTCCGTATCTGGTGTCTGGGTTAATGGGAATATCTACGCATGCTGTTATACCTAACCCTGGAATGTGTTGACTATTACTAAACCACATATGATGATGACAGCTAAACACTATAGCATGCTTGGGAAGGCTGGTCCGAGCAGCCCCACCTGTCCCACCTCAGCTGGCCATGGCACCGGGCACCAGCATGTCTGGGGCCCAACCTGAGACCTCCCTGTCCATTGGCCCTGCACCACCTTCTGGTGGAACCAGCTCATGGGATGGGACTCACCCCCATTGGGATCGGGCATGGACAGGCACCTGTCATCCGTCGCCAGGTCAGGGTCGTGGTGCATAAAGAGATCAACCAGAAGTTTGGTGATCTGCTACGCCAGCTTGAGGGCTGCGTGTCATGACTAGAGGGTCAGCCTGTCTCTGCAACTCAGTCCCCAGCACAGCCACATTCAGGCCTGTGAAGGTGCAGTGGTGACTGCCCATGGGTGGGGACCTCATTCCCACTGTCTCCACTAGGGTGCTCATGGGCTTCCAATTTCCCAACACCCCTCGCCATCAAGGTCTTTTACCCCCCACATGTGTCAAGCACCACCCCTGTTTGTGTCTTGTTTGTCTTAGCTGTTAACCTACCCAAACTACCTCCCGGACTATACCTACTACCCCTCCCCAACATCCCACTCTCACCTGAAAAAAAAAGGGCAATCTGTTGCCACAAAAATATTTCACCCCATACATAGCTGTCTATTTCGCACATGTGTCCACTGGACACATGTAATCCAGTCTAATTAGCATCACAACTTATTATTGTTGTCCTCACCCTCTCCCAGGGGTGTGAGTGTACAAATCTACCTCCAACTTCAGTGTGTGTATATATATATATATATATATATATATATATATATATATATATATATATATATAGATACAGCTGTTGCTGTAGAAGAAATGGGCAGCTATGGACCTTCCCTACACCCTTACTGCACATCCCTGGCTAGTTCCCCTACTGTCTTTCTCTCTTTGTGCCCCTTTTTTCATCACTTTCCTAACAACCCCTTTTTCTTTTCTTTTAAAGAAATTAGTGCGGGGGTAAGTGGGAGTAAGCACTTTCAAGCAGCAGTAAGTGGGTTTAAGCCTGCTTGCATGGAGGTAAGCAATGCCTACACTAGTTAAGCAACTCAGTGTAAGAAACTGTAACCAGAGGTTAGCAGCGCTTACCTCCGCACAAACCTGCACAAACCCACTTACAACTTCTCAAAAGTGCCTTAATCACTCTGTATCCAATGACCCTTGTTCTACCCAGCAACAAAATAAACAGCCTATGCAAGGCTTGAACCCAGGACCCTGCACACCATAGACAAAGTGATTTACTACTAAGCCATGTCAGATATACATAACTGTGATGTATTCACAAACATATCATCCAGCCCAGTCAGTCAACAGTACAGAGAATGTATTCCAACATTTAGATGTATGTGTGTGTAAATATATTAATATCTAAACAGATACAACATATGTATATATGTAGATATATATATATGATATATATATATATATATGTATATATATATATATATATATGTGTGTGTGTGTGTGTGTGTGTGTGTGTATATATATATATATATATATATATATATATATATATATATATATATATAAACATATATGCATGCAAATGTCTACATCTATAGATATCTATGTCTACATCTATATGTCTAAATATATACAGCAAGTTACATATATGTAAGCCGATATCTATATCTATGTAGGTATTTATCGACATAGTTATATTTATGTAAACAGATATATATATATATATATATATATATATATATATATATATATATATATAGATAGATATATATGGACATACATCTGTAGATAATGGGAAAATAACTAAAACATATATGTCCACATGCAACGTTAATGGGGTTGAGAGGATCCAAACAATATACGTCTTGTACAAATATATATACCCCCCACAGCCAAACACATCCGCCCTGCAATACACTGCAAAGTGTTGCAAATCCCATAACCAGGACCTGACATGACATGGGCACAAAATGTTAACAGCACTACATCCCACCTGTATGATGTCAGGCTGGTATTGGTAACATATCATGCAGTACAGTCTGGCTCCCATAGGAAATGTACATTGTGGAAGCTATTAACATCCCCAGTATACATATACACAGACACATATATGCAGATAAAGATATATATATATATATATATATATATTTATAAATATATATATATATATATATATATATATATATATATATATATATATATATATATATATATATATATATATATATATACATACACATATATAAGGATATATATGTGACTACACATGTAGAGATAAGTACAGTAAGATACATATGTAGAAGGTGCACACGATATGGAACAGCCACTATGCCTACATTTAACATCTTAACAACTGGACACTGTATGAGCCACCCATACAAATGACAATCGTTGCCGGCAACATTTATCCACAGAGAGGTCATAGGATATAACACCAAACACAGGTTTGCATAAATGGAAAACCTTTATTATGTGTATGCAGGTTCTCCTGTAAGCGGTATTGCTACCTGCTGTCTGTAACACTGATGCCCACAAACAGGAAGGATGTCCATCACACTGGAAAGGTAAAGGGACCACACCCACATGATATAGGAATTTATAGTAGGTGGTTGCCATGACAGTGGTAATTGGAAGTACTACACATCAAGCTGCATGCAGTTAGCAAGTGGAGGACACACTGGTGCAGAGGCCTTCACCTGATCATGTGCGGCACCTACTAAAGCTATGCTGCAATCTTTTCAAAGCAGCTCATTCCATTTACTGGAGAGAGAGAGAGAGAGAGAGAGAGAAAGAAAAAGAAAGAAAAAACTTCAAAAAAAAAGCCTAAGGTAAAGGCATTTATTCAGCATTCATTCATAAAAACATCATTCCCACAGCAGGTATGTGAAGTATATATACATGTAATAGAATATAGTAGCTGGTCCATAATAATAGGATAGATGATGAGGAATAATTTATATGTGCTATCAGGTGTTGTTGTGATGATGTTCAACTGAACAATTGCTATGGACAATATTGTTTGTTCCTGTGGGTAGTGGGCTATAGCCATCAGCTGTGCAGGTCAGAACTGACTGCCAAGATGTAAGCCAGCATAGTGCGTGTTGTGTAATGAGAAGTATGTATATTATGTGGCCAATAGCTGGTGGTGGAAGTAATGCCATTATGATGGACACATGGGACTCATGGCCCACCACTGGCAGGATACTCAGGTTAATCTGTAATGTAGCATGCCAGAATGCCATAGGTGTGTAATAGGGTTACCTGCAATTGTGTCCTACATACACCCCCCTAATGTCAGGCTGTGTTTATATGTGGCACCTGTCTGTGTTGTAGCAAGGCAGAACAGTGCAGCTGTCCAGGAAGGTGTTGTGAGATTGTGGAGCTGATGTCTGAATGTACCCCACATATAGGTATGCATATGTGTACATATGTCACATATATAATATATAAAGATATATATGTATATCTGCATGTATGTCCACACATATACAGATACCCATGTGTAGACATATATATGTGCGCATACATACAACACATATATCTACACATATATAGATATATACCTATATGTACATGTCCACATATATACAAACACACACACAAACATATATGTATGTAAAGACATGTCCCCTATATTACCACAGTGATGCGTGCTATGTGTGAGGCACCAGCACACATAGCAATACACACAGATATCCACAGCTGGCAATGTGTACAACATGGCGGGTATGTCACATGTTAGTCCCTTGTTGGGACCACATTGCCTCTGTCTGTGAAGTACACTTGTGGAGGTGGTCAGGGTTGGTAGATATAGAGGACAGCCTACGGGGGTGGTATGTGACACATGTGGTGGGTAAACACCCTGGATGGTGCATGTGGTCTGTTATGTGGATGCCCCATGGGCCCCAGTATGGCCACAATGGGAACAAGCCTCCCACCCACTGCTACTCACAACAGCAGTCCATGTCCTGAAGGTGCCTGGTCTGGAGGCTGAGCAGGAGGAGCATGTTGGCCCTGTAAATGTGTACTAGGTGCCTCAGACTGATGTAGCACATCCCACATGTGTCTGTGGAGCCCAGTATGGAACAGACACTAGACCTGACCTCAGGGGACAGGAACATATCTGTGTGTGCCCCGAGGGGGGACAACATCCCCTGGGTTGGTTCCACCTATTGCTGGACCAGTACATGAAGAGGCCCCAGGTTGGGACAAACATGTGATGTGGCCAGGTATCATGGGTAGATGGGTTTGGAGAGGTGGTTATGCTAGCCAATAGAACATATACATGTTATTGTGTCAATGGTATAGAACATATGTTGGTAGTAATAGTCTACACAATCCTGGTACATGTCCAACAGCATTCATACATATCCCAAATAACACAGAATGTCAAATGTGCAGCCATCCCAAAGCAGCCATACCACTGGCATATATGGAACCATAGTGGCCTTAACAATGGCATGCAGATGAATAGTCTGTAACAGGTCAGCAATGATAGTGTCCACAAGGGGACATGGCTACAATCACGTAGTAGAAAGTGTGGTACAATACAATATCTGTCCCACTGGTAGGTATGCTGTAGCCATACCTAATGAGTTGTGTGTACAGTTTGTCAAAGCTGATATGGTGGGGGGGGGGTGACAGAGATGTGTATTACGAATTGTGGTAACCTTGCTGTATGAGTTGCTCAGACCTGTTTCCATCTTTATGTCTTTCAGCCAAGATGTCACATGCACAGTTTCCCACCTATTCACAAGCAGAAAAAGATGTGGTGATATCACAGTTGATCCAGCACTACCCAGTGCTGTTTGGCAGGGCTGCACATGAGCAGCAGGAGTGGACCAGCCTGTGGAATGACCTAGTCCACAGGGTCAATGATGTCGGACTACACAACCGCAGTTATGAGCAGATCCAGCATCATTGTACTGACCTGCTTCTCAATGCCCGTCAGTGTGCTGCTGTATTCGAGGGAGATCACCTCACCATGAGGAGGGCATGCCATCCATCCCCCTGACACATGTGGAGGAGCTGCTGGCCAGCCTCGTGGCACCTGCCCATCTGGCCAGCCATCAAATGCTGGACACTTTCATGGAGGTGGGTGTCACCCACACACTGACAAAGGAGCATGCAGTTAAGGACACAGGGCACATCAGTAGACCACTGTTGTGTATACATCCGCATTGGTACACGTAGATCATGCATCTCTGACATGCCATAGAGGTATTGTGTTGCTGCATTGTAGTGATAAACAGATGTACAGATGTGGCAGTATCGTGGGAATGTACTGTTGATGTATTGTAATACTGCACCCACCCTGTAGCACTGCCACAGGTGTGGCCACTGACATTGCATCTCTCACCCTCTTATGTAGGTCCTTCCGGGATACCACCAAGGCAGCAGCCTGTAGCGGGTAAGTATGTTTTATGTAGAAGCTTGCCAACACACCAGACATGTAATGGTGATGGTATTTTCCATGCACACATCTAACACACCTACCCTGAATGCATGCTGTACATGTGCATGTATTGTTGCTGTGAAATGCACGGTCTCACAGGGCTGACCATAATGGGGTACTGGAAGGGTATGTCAGACACCTGCATGATAACTAACATCCTGTCATTGCAGAATGTGTCCACATGGAGTAACATACTGGTGGTAGACATGGCCTACAGTAGAGACATGTTCGGAACAATACCCATATGCAGTGCAACACCAGTGTATATACCTGTATGACAATGGCAACTGCTGCAGAGATACACTATGTTTTAAGGCATTACAGTAATCCTCATTATCAGCTGGGTCTAGGCTGCAACATGTGGTGTTCAGTGTATGGGACACTGCAAAGTGACACACATGTGTAGGGCTTACTTGTCATGCATCTGAATAAAGGCTGAAGGAGGGGGGATTTCAGCATGACACACCACTGCACTGCAGCAGCGATTCTAAGGATGCCAGTAGTGGCTCTATCTACACATATTCAGGTTCAGGACCTGTGGCAGCCATAACCCTACCCACACAGCAATAGTGATGGCAGTGTGTGAACACCATGGGATGTGCACATGAGTAGACCTTGCAATCATGCAGAATAGGGGGACATGTGTAGGGCAGACTGAACATACACTGGCAAATACAGAAGGCCCATGCTGGTATACCCCTGCCAGGAGTAGTGACTGCTGTAGTACACACAAGAGGTGCGACAAACTGTCATGATAAAGGTGTACACACATATGCCCACACAGTGTGTATGCACTGCGGTCAGCAGCCGCACACCTAACACAATCTGTAGACACTGCATGTGAAAGTATGTGTGTGTGTGTGTGTGTGTGTGTGTGTGTGTGTGTGTGTGTGTATGTATGTGCGTGTGCATGTGCGTGTGTGCATGTGTGCATGTGTGTATGTGTACTGTTAGACAATGCTGTGCAGGTTTTAAAATGCATTTATTGTTTTCCCTTAGAGGTGGCGAGGTGGGTCAGGGTACCTCCTGCATGCAATCTGATGTTGGTGTCCATACAGACACCGAAGATGATAATAGTATTGTTGGGGCACAGGTGGGGTTGTCAGGGTCTGACACTGTGCCAACATTTGACATCCCCCTTTTAGCCACTCCAACCCCACACACAGTTTCAGTGCCTACACATACCCCATCACCAGTGGCCATAGTGGAGGAACAACTGGCGTTTGATGGCAGTGCACAGGGAAGTGTGGTAACCATGCCTACTTTGTCCGGTTGCAGAAGGCATAGCCAGATGTCCAAAAGGCCACCACATAGGCGGATGTTCCAGGGTGCTCGTGGTAGGGCCACTGGACATCATGCCCCTGGCATAGGTGGCAAAACTGGTACCAGCAGGCACATGCTTCAGGCTGTCATGGTGGTAGAGGCATGTATGGAATGTTACACCAGACAGGGCCTGAGGCTGCAGAGGGCTACTCTCACATCTGTAAGCGACAATCTCCGTGAACTGTCGGGTGCCATCCATGCTTATACTGATCTCATGGATAGATGGCATGATGAGATGATGGCCCTCATTGGCCCTGGTTTGTCCATGCTTTAATGTGTGGTGGGGATACGGTGATGCCCGTGTGGACATGGGCCAGCAACACCAACAGCTGGCAGTCAATGTGGTCATGCTAGGACACCAAGGGGCTCCTCTAGTGGCAGTAGCAGCCCCAGCAGTGTGGGGGTGTGCTGCCCACACCACAGCAGGCAACGTGCATGTAGTCGTGGCCAGTCCCAGGATGGACCTGGTACCAGCAGATAGTTGTCATCAGCAAGTGAGAGTAGCAAATAGAGGCCTGTACCTGGACATGCCCGTGGAATCCCTGGCAGGCACAGTCCATGAGTCTGTGGCCAGAGGCAGTGAACTGCACACCCTGCCAGGTATGGTCTGCAGCTGTCCATAAACACCTGTGTAGGGCAGCCACATGGCAGAACTGTGTGCATGCATACCCACACACTATGCAAACACACCTAGGGTAACCCCACACCTATACACGCCACATCACCTCGCCCAGCTCTCCACAGTGCACCCCTCATCCACACACATGGTGTCAAATGTATGGCCCACCCTTGGTCTTTGTCAAACCAACATCACACCCTGTGCATATGATGATACCTGTGCCACATCCCTGTCATCCATACCATCAATGCTGGGACAGGCAGATATGGTTCTGATGCACATGGTGACTGTACAACAGTGTACCACAGTACTGCAGTGTAACATGTTGTAGGGAGTAGAGTGTAATGCATATATGGCAGGTAGTGTAGCTGTCCAGCAATGATGGCTTACAGCTGTTAGTAACACTGGTTGGATGTGGTCTCTATAATGTTATCCATTTGTGTTGTAGGTGTATATGTGTCAGCACCCCTGATGCCCTGTGCATATGATGATACCTGTGCCACATCCCTTTCAACCATACCATCAATGCAGGTACAGGCTGATATGGTTCTGATGCACACGGTGACTGCACTACAGTGTACCACAGTACTGCAGTGTAACATGTTGCAGGGAGTAGAGTGTAATGCATATATAGCTGGTAGTGTAGCCATCCAGCAATGATGCCTTATAGCTGTTAGTAACACTGGTTAGATGTGGTCTCTATAATGTTATCTAGTTGTGTTGTAGGTGTACATGTGATAGCACAAGGATGGTCTGCATTCATATTCCACAACGGGGAAGTTCACTCTGGTAACACCATGGCTGTGACATATCTGGGGTACAGTTGAACACATGCCATAGGTTACTAAACTGGTTATTGCCTGTGCCACATGTATGGGTGGCCCGCTGTGACATGTATACCCTGCAACCTGATGTATACCATCCACATACATGCACACTGTTACTTGGCAACACTTGGAGTAGACCCCTATCTAGTTATGTAGTGATACTGAAGTATGTGGATTACATTGCACACACCACGCAGCATTTAGGGTGAGGTGTGTCCCAGGTTACATGTTACATATGGAACATCCCCAGACATGTACAGTATGGTAATAGGGGATGTGATGGGTGTATTTGAACAATACTTAGTGTGACTTACCATCATATACCATTTACAGACACATAACAGCCAGACACACATACGAGATACCAGGGCCTATCGCTGCTAACTAACCTGAACGTGTGTCCAAGGTGTTACAGGTAGACTGCACACATCACATGCATAACTGGCTTGGATTGTAGTAACATTTACCTGTATGGTTGATTGTGACAGTGGTAACCATAACGTGGTACATGGGACATAATACCAGGTGTACCTTGGTGTAATGACAGTTTACACAGCACCCATATCCCCCAGTGGATATTGTACTCCCTGAAACCCATGATGACACTTTGCTATACCCACCATCACACATTGGCCACGACTGCTATACAACCCATAGTATACCCCGACAGTGGTACTACAGGGATATGCATCTCATGCACATGCCACCACATAGTAGGGTGTTGCATTGTCATGCCTCACTTATGGGTAGCAACAACACTGCCTGTACTACTTTGTGACAATGGGTATTGTAATAGGAGTATGTGGCCTCAGAACGCTGTCTCCTACAGGTATACGGGCATGCACACCTACACACACACATGCCAGAACACAATGGGTATCCCAGGCCTATCACCCCATTTGTAAAACACTGTTGTGCTGGTACTGAAAGGCTTGTGTAGCCGGTATGGGAGGGTGCTTAACAGGGTACATGTAAATTCCCATACAGCAGCAGCCACAACTGACTATGGCAATGGGTGTTGCATTGGTTGTGAAGGCCCTCATGGAATTCACAAGTATAGGTGTGCTAACACACAGACACTGCTATACTAACTCAATCATGCACACATACACATGTGTCAGTACAGGGGTGCATTCCTGCAGGTGGTCATAGCTGTGTAGCTAGCTATTGTCCAAGGTGAGATGGGCTGTGTATGGGTTGTGTGTACAGTGTTATCCTGCCACCTGCCAGGTGTCAGTGGGCATCTATCGACAGGTACTACTATCGTGGCCTTCAGGGTGTGAATGACATGCATCAGCCAATCCCCCAGGTGCATCCTGCACATGGCCACTGAGGTGATCAAGTTGACATGTATACAACATACATTACAACACATGGTTATTGTCTGTGATGGTGACTTGTACCCAAGCATGTTCAATTGACTGTGGTAGTGTAATGGAGGTACCTGTGGCATGTGGTGCATACAGGGTGACATCTCCTATATGTGCCACGGCTTACACAGCTGGGCAGACATGTCAATGTCATTCAAGCTTAGGTTGCCTGTGCATATCACAGCTGGATACCTGCCATCTGCACATCTCTACAGGGACTGACAGTCATCAGCTTGGCAAGTAGCTATGCAGTAGCATGAGTGTGTTGACAGATAGACGTCTGACAACAATATGTATGCCATAACTACATCAGAATCCTCAGTAACATGTGCTGTACAGATGGTAGTCTACAGTTACATTCCACATGATGGATCATAACCCAGTAAGTGGTATATACTGAGACACAGCTCACACACAAGGGATACAAAAGGGAGGCCTCGGAGTCCAGCTATGTCTGCAGATGTGCCTGTTGTCAGTAGTACATTTAGCACTTTGCTCTTTCCTGGGTAAGCACTGTCAACAGTAGTAATGCCACGATACACTGCATGCCTGTCTGACAGCACGTACCCTGGGCTACTACCCCTGTATGCAATACATTCACCCAGATAACAGTGTTGTACAGGCCTCATATACATCTGTGTCCCACACATGACACTCACAACCCTTGCTACCATAATGACAGCACATAGGTGCATGTATTGTACGTGGCATTACATACACTTATTACAGATGTCATTACCCTGCTATGTTATCAGACTGGGTGGTGTGACCTGGTTACCAGGGCTAAGCCATGCTTTGCAATTTGCAATATTGCTGCAACATGACAGCTGAGCTGATTTGTGCACTGGTAAGCAAAGCCTACACTGTGTAAGTGCACGTACTTTTACCCATAGTTTAGCACTGCTTTGCTTCACGCAAACCCGCGCAAACATGCTTAAAGCTGCTCAAAACTGCCTTAACCACTCTGTATCCAACAGCCCTTGTTCTGTGCAGCAACAAAATGAACTGCCCTTGCAGCTCTTGAACCCAGGACCCTGTACACTATATTGAAAACACTACACACTATGCCATGACCACTGTGAAGACAGCTGTTGTTTTTCCTATATAGCTGTCAATACACATATTGAGTAGTACTGAACAATTGCCTTTACTTCCTAAATTGTGTAGTCCTTGTTATTAATATGGCTGTTGCATCACATATGCTATTTTATCATAATGTACACATAGCAGATGCATACAGTGAGATACATCTGGGAGGGTATACACAACCGTGAGGTTTACTCATGACAGGAATATGGTTATATACATATAATAGGTCTATATATGTCCACATGTAAATACACATGTATACTCATACATATGTCTGTATACACATCTGTATAGTGCAACTTATATATGGCCATGTGTACATCTCTTCATATGTGTGTATATATATATATATATATATATATATATATATATATATATATATATATATATATATACATATAGATGTATATATAAATATAAATATATATATATATATATATATACACACACACACACACACACACACACACATATATATATATATATATATATATATATGTATATACACATATATGTATATATAGATAAATGTATATGCACATCCTATGTGTACAGTTATGCCTAGTTATGGTGGTATATATGTAGATATGTACAACTATATGTGCTTACATATCTATTCTGATATACCTACTACTGTCAATATATATGTAGATATCTATACATATATGCGTAGACATATATTGCTCTGTATATGTATATATCTGAGTGTTTATATGTATTTATATGTACATATCCATATCCATCTATGTATGTCGATATGTACATGTGCATATATATATATATATATATATATATATATATATATATATATATATATATATATATATATATATACTTAGATAGATAGATATAGATATATGTAGATAGATATAGATATATGGATAATTAGATATACATATATATTCACCATATCTCCTGAACGTGGAGTGGAGCCCTACCACAGCCCCAATAATCTCAACTTCATAGTGCAAGGGAATGTCAGGTATGTATTGCAGGTATATATGTAGACTATTGCTACTGTAATAGGGGTTGTCTTCACAGACATGATGTGTGGGAGGTCACATCTGTTTTTAACATGTGTGCCATTTGCTACTGACAGACATCCTAAGGACATCATAGTACAGTACCACTGCTAGCACAGTAATAATCCTGTGGACTACAGCAGAGATATGTCCAATAATTGTGGGCAGTCTGACACACTCTGGTCTGTCCAGAGGTATGCACATAACCCCTTAGTGCAAGACATGTGGACCAAAGCTGACAATTGGATGTTAACAGCCATGTAGATGGGTATAACATGTAACTACTGGTATACATTTGCCCCCATAGGTTACGCATTCACACACCCCTGTCTGTCCTGACACATAATAACAACTGGTACAGAGGTGCCATGGCCACATACTACCCACTAGTTATTGACAGCATCCCACTGCTTTTTCTGACATAAATGACTGTTATGGTGGCCTGGCAGCAGTAAATTGGGCAAGTATCTGGACATGACATCTCACTGGGTAAGTACACTAAGCTGCTAGGCATGAAATAAAGCACTGTTCAGGCTACAGGTAGACTGGCTCAACACTGGCCTATATTTCCTATGGAGGAATACACATGTACCTGCATATATAGCTATAGCAGGCTCTACAGACATGTCATAGCAGAGAGTAACAGACACCTGTGTGAAAGTGCATAACCACAACCAATGTGAACACAGCCACAGCCACATATGGTAAGCTAGGGTAATATTACAGTATATGGACTATCTGTTCAACACCATCCTCATATGTGTCACTCACACACTTCTTCTTCTTCTTTTGGGTGCTCCCATTAGGGGTCACCACAGCAGATCAAATGTTTCCATTTCTTCCTCTCCTCAGCAACTTGCTGTGTCACACCAACCACCTACATGTCCTCTCTCACCACATCCATAAACCTTATCTTAGGCCTCCCTCTTTTCCTGTTACCTGGCAGCTTCATCCTTAACATCTTTTTCCCAATATACTCTGCATCCATCCTCAGCACATGTCCAAACTAACATAATCTTGCCTCTCTGGCTTTGTCTCCAAACCTTCCAACCTGGGCTGACCTTCTAATATACTTATTCCTAATCCTGTCTATCCTCGTCACACCCAGTGCAAATCTTAACATCTTCAACTCTGCCACATCAAGCTCTGACTCCTGCCTTTTTGTCAATGGTACTGTCTCCAACCCATATAACATAGCCACTCACACACTAGCCCTACATATACTGGGCTGCTAAACAGTGTGATCCGATGCCTGTCTGTGGTATGGGACATGTGTGCGTTTGGCCCTACAAACATGTAAGCCAATAGGGTAACATGCAGTGGAGCAGCATCTAACATCAGATCGAACAGGACCAAGAGCAATGATATCTACCACAGTATTTACATAGGCCAAGGTACATATTAATAATACACACACTGTCGACAATCACCATACGTACACAGACCTCAGCACTGTACACACAACCACAGAATGTCCAGGTTATATCATTAAATATAACCCCTACTATCCATAACATGTGTAGCAGTCTGATATCTCACTGGCTTGTTATCAGATATAATGTCAATAAATATGGTGTACAGCACATATGCACCTCTTACTGTATGACATATGTACAAAGGTTGACATAGCTCTGGCTGAAGGCACAAACACAGGGCCAATATTGACATGTTGCTGTGATAACCTCATACATTTACTGTTGTAACAGGGTTTGTTGCCACATATGTCCTATGAGGGATATGAAGTCAGTAACTCTCACGGCTGTCACCATCTACAAATTGCAATCCTCACACTACCTTCTGCAGTTCACAGATAGGTGTTCCGTGATTAACACAAGAAACAAAAGGCACCACACACTGCCCAGTCTGCAGATGACCATACAGATGGGGCTTTCCTCATAAACATAGCAATGACCTGAAACGTATTAAAACATGTAAGACAGCCATATCCACACACACCCTGTTAAACCAACATTACTCCAGTTGCAGTATAGTAGCACTTACAGTCTCTAGTCAAGTCAGGCACCTTCTCCTCCTGTGTGTTGGCCTGTTTCCACAGTATATGTTGTTAGAAGTTAATCCCCAATCCATCTGTGATGCTGTTTGCCAAAAAGCAGATCTAGTTCCTGCTCACAGTGCATGAAAAGGCCCAACAACAACTTGATGTTCCTGGATACTGGAGTGTGTTTCCATGCAATTGGCTATGGGAATGTTACCAGAGCTGTTCCACATGCAATCAGCTAGAGGAGGGCTGAAATTCATGCAGAGGCCATCAGCTGATCATAAACATCTCTTACAATACACATGCTGCTGCCTAAGCAAAGCAGGTGTAGATCTCCACATCCACCAGAGAGGGAGTGAGAGAGGCAGACAGAGGCAAAGTAAAGTCAGGGAGGGGTGGGAGAGAAAAACTTAAGCATGTTTGTGTCACACAACTAACAGCACAGGATATCAAACCCGATGACTATGTAGTGCTATCACATTTCTATGCAGTTATCGGATGCACCACATAGGTTACATGTTGAGGAGCCCTCAAAACATATATGTGATGGTGAGTGGCATCTTCAACAGGGATATGGTAGCCATACTGTAGGTGTAGTACATGTGCCTGTCCATATGAACAGGTGCCAGTACAAAACACAGCCACACTCTCACAGGGACGCACACACATTGACATACATGGCAGGGCCAGAAATACAACTCATCACTAGTGAGATTGCCACAACACAATGTGCAGGTATCACATGCACCACATGGGTCATATAGAGGTTATATGGGCAAAGGATATGTGGAGGTGTCTGACATTGAACAGCATGCTTCAGTATGCCAATGGGGGTTGTAGTTAGTGTGATCATACAACACACACACACACACACACACACACACACACACACACACACACACACACACACACACACACACACACACACACACACAGACAGTGCCAGTACTGACATGCATGGGTCCATTGCTTCAAGGGTTTGTAGTGGTTGACTGTGCCTGATAACTATACAAGGCTAGGTGATGGGTATACCTTGGCATCAGCCCACATGACAATGTTCTGTATTGTGGCTCTGAGGTGTAGTTTCTGGATTTGGCCAAACAGGTTGGTATTGGATTCACCATCCAGTTATCTGGGTGACTATTGTGTGTGGCCATCACTTGCCATGTATGTATTCCTTAGTCCATGACATGGACAGTGTCTGGGATGTGCACACCTCCCACATGCATATACAATGACATGTGGAACTGTACCTGGGGTGTGTGGCCCATGTTGTGTACACAAATTATCATCAGATGTGCCAGTCCTGGCCTCATGTGGTGGTAATTGTTAATGGACAGCAGGTTTACCCTGCACCTACATTGATAGCATGATACCAGCATTCCCTGGTGTCAGTGGCATCTGTCCATACAGGGGATGTTTTCAGGCATGGTATGTCTTTTGTGAGTCACATTTGATGACACCACAGGTGTTGCATGTGTCCAGTGGGGAACATGGGGAAGGTGCACTGTCGACATGTACGTGCCTATTGGACAGAATGCCACATGCCCTCTGTAGCCCACTGCAATCACACCATAGTTACTATCAGTGGGCAATATGCAGGGTACTACCAACATAGCTGTTGCCTAGGCAAGTGTGTATGTGTATGAGACATGGGTTGAGAGTACTCACTGGGTAATACTATGGTTGCTAACTTTTTTTTGCCTGGCCTTGATTTCACATGTATGGGTATGGATTTGCACCCCAGCCTCTCAGCTATTTCACATCTGTTATCCCTGTATGGTGGACATTGTGATACATACTAGGGCCACCATATAAGAAATTTGCTAAACCCGCTCCACATTGAGCCCAGTTGTAACACACTCACAACCACCTCCACATTGGATACGAGTTACAGAGATGCACACACCTGTCATGTCTGGGATTAGAACTCCTACCTAACTAGTTTATTACACTACAGCACTACACAGTTATAGGATACGCCACAGAGATTTCTGGAGTACTCCTTCTCCAAAGGTGTATTTCTCATTGGATGACATCAGCAGGATTGCCAAAGTAGGGTATTCGAATTGTAGTGTGTGTGGCTAGGCTAAAATGCATTGGTCCCTACACAGACATTGAAACACACACAAAACATCAACAGCCGGCATGTGTGGGAATAGAGCCCCTACCAGAGTTCTATATAACTCTACAGCATGAAGCTGTTATAGAACACACCATGGAGATTACTGGATAACTTCTTCCCCAAAGGTATATTTCACAATCAATGACATCAGCAGGATTTCCAAAGTAGGGCATTTGAATTGAGTGTGGCTAGGCTAAAATGCATTGCTCCCTATAATGACATTGAAACACACACATTTGCCATATCTGGGATTAGAGCTACTACCTAACTAGTTAATCACACTGCAGCAGTATGCAGTTATAGGATGCGCCACAGAGGTTACTGGACTACACCTTTCCAAAAGGTGTATTTCATAGTGTATGACATCAGCAGTCTTGACAAAGTAGGGTAATTGAATTCTAGTGAGTGTGACTAGTCTAAAAAGCATTGCTCTCTATACAGACGGCGACACACACACACGTGCCATGTCTGGGATTAGAACTCCTATCTAACTAGTTTATCACACTACAGCAGTACCCAGTTATAGGACGCGCCACAAAGATTTTTGGGCTATAGCTTTACAAAAGGTGTGTTTCACAGTGTATGGCATCAGTAGCCTTGACAAAGTAGGGCATTTGGATTGTAATGAGTGTGACTAGCCTAAAAAGCATTGCTCTCTACACAGACAGTGACACACACAGTTGCCATGTCTGGGATTAGCACTCCTACCTAACTAGTTTATTACACTACAGCAGTACTCATATATAGGATGCGCCACAAAGATTACCGGGCTGCAGCTTTCCAAAAGGTGTATTTCACAGTGTATGATATCAGCATCCTTGACAAAGTAGGGCATTTGAATTGTAGTGAGTGTGACTAGCCTTAAAAGCATTGCTGTCTACACAGATGGTGACACACACACACAGTTGCCATGGCTAGGATTAGAACTCCTACCTAACTAGTTTATTACACTGGAGCAGTATGCAGATATAGGATGAGCCATGGAGATTACTAGGTTACAGCTTTCCAAAAGGTGTATTTCACAGTGTATGACATTAGCAGCCTTGACAAAGTTGGGCATTTGAATTGTAGTGAGTGTGACTAGCCTAAAAAGCATTGCTTTCTACACACACACACACACACACACACACACACACACACACACACACACACACACACACACACACACACACACACACACACACACACACACACACACACACACACACACACACACGCACACACTTGTCATGTCTGGGATGAAAACTCCTACCTAACTATTTTATCACACTACAGCAGTACACAGTTATAGGAAGTGCCATGGAGATTACTGGCCTACACCTTTCACAAGGGTGTATTTCAAAGTGGATGACCTCAGCAGGCTTGTCATAGTATGGCTATGGGGAAGACAATCTGTGTGCATGGGCCATTACCCATTCATCCAGAGGTTAACACACCATATGCAGGCACATGCAGGGTTATATTCAACAGGTACATGTATACAGCTGCTAGATGACTACTTCCTTGCACAGACATGTTGCACAGCTAGCACTTGCACCACATAGTCCGTCATGCTGACAGATACCAGTGGCTAAGGTCTACAGTGAGTGACATCTGAACCTCATGTGGTCATAGCCATTTGACTGTGTGCTGGGTGGAACAGGCCTCATAATTGATGGCCCTATGTGACAGTCACTCTCTTCCACACATCTCTGCATGTCTACTTTTGGATTATTATAGTGTGTTGTCCTTGGATATATGCCTGTATTCCTATGCAGTGCATGTGCAAAGCATGAGTCCTGCATACTGAGGAGCATCTGCACTAACATCTGCAAATGCCAGATATGTCTGGTCCACTGTTGTTTGCAGACATGGCCGTCATTTGTTTAAGTGTGTGAGCATGCCCAGTATGACCTTTCGGTATGTTGTTGGCTGACATTGCCTTCATTTCTCTAAGTGTGTGAACATGCCCAGTATGCCCTTCTGTATTGAATGTGTGGATCAATTCCAGATAGTTTGTACTGCAGTGCAGAACTTTGTGTTGTACACCTACAGGTATCATACTGTTTCTGCAGGGAATCTGTCAATCATTTGGCAATATGGGGACACACTGTGCAGGGGATAGTGTGTACTGTAGGTGATTGTGTTTGTGCTGCTTCAGCTAAATGGTACTGCTGTTAGCAGAGATATTCAGATGTGTACTGTTATACACAGTGATGTTTTCTGTCCTCATGCACTGTCAGGTGGACATTCTTGCTCACAGTGATGATGTGGGGGACAAGGGTGACTGCAGCTGTGTCCAGTATTGTGGGCAGACACCTACATATTCATGGTAAGTTATGCCATTCTGGAGGGGGTGCTGCAGACACTTGGTGCTGGGTTTGTGTATCCAGTTCAGCACCTTGGTACAGTGCTGGCAGAGGATCCCATACTTGTCTGCCCATCAACATGGCAGTATGGCCTTATCTTGCTGTGGCAATGCCTCACAGCTGTACAGATTTACACATGTTAGCCAGAGGCAGGGGCCATGGCTCAGAACATTTGCCCTATTGTGGTGTACGGTCAGGTGTGTAGCCACCCATTTATGTGTTTGTAGCCAGGGATAGTGTACACACAGCTTGGTGTTGGACCCTGCACATTCCATGCTGCCCATGCTCACACACCACCCCCCTGTTATTCTAACCTCTTCCATACATTATGCATACATTCTCTGATATTTCCCTAAAGGTATCACCACATCACAGGTGTATGTTAGTGCTGGTCCACAGTTCATGCAGTGGGACATGTTGAACATGTTACTGTGGTTTGTCCACATGGCCTTGCATATGGCTTACATGGAGTGTGTTATGTTGTTATTTGGGTGTCCATGACATAACATGCATTGGCAGTACATGTGAGACACAGGCCATTGGCAGGTGCCTGTGGAGCATTAGGTGTTGATGCAGGCCAGATGTGGCAGGCCGTTGCATTATGTCAGTCCTACAGTCCCAGACCACTATACAGTATATTCCCCTGGGGTGAGAGGGTAGATGTGATAGTTGTTCATGCCAATACCTTCTATCAGTCTTGATCAGGTGGTGTGGAAGCTGGCAAGGTGCTACCTACAGCTAGGGACACACCTCCATGGGACACCTGCACTGCATGCTGCAGTCTTCTGCTATTGCCATATACAGGTGGGGTCGTACTGTACCCATTCCCCATAGCAGGGATATTGCTAGAGAGGTGCCTGTGGGTGATGTTTGCGTGACTGGGTGCATGTGTGCTATGGACACTACTTGCATCTGACACACAGATATGTATGGGGCATTACAGTTATGAAGGCATGTGCAGGTACATCAGCTAATTCCCAATACATCAGTCCTAACTCCTTTGTGATCTGCAGGTGTTCAGGCAGACATCACCGGTATCCCCTACTACATGTCCTATTACTGTAATGCATACCTATATGTACAAATCCAAGGGTGTCACCATTTCACAGTGACACAATATATACTGTATGTCTGACGTACTTTCCCCTGTGTAATGCTTGTATATCTAGCCCAACAGCCATGCCATGTCAGTCTTTCAGATGGTGACACATATTACCACCATACATTTACAATGACTTCTGCTACCATGTGTTATACTGGTGGGGATTGTCTTTGGTACTGCAGTCATGAAGGCTTGTCCCTGTTATCAACAGTAGTGAGCAATGGCCTTCAGGTCTTACCTCAACATGCATACATACTGACCCCTTTCACACATTATGAAACACACACCATCCTAACACACACAGACCTGCATATTGTGCAAATGCTACAACCTATCCTGCTACCTTTGCCACCTCTGGCCATCTGTGCTCCACTCGTATTATACCTACTGATACATGTTACTACATTTCTACACAGGATGGGGGGGGGGGGGCACACCTGAGTGTCACTACATTTCTACACTGGATTGGGAGAAGGAGCAGACCTGTCTGTTTCCACATGTCTACATAGCAGTGGGGGACACTCCTAACTGTTACTACATTTCTACATAGGATTCTGGGGGGACACACCCGACTGTTTTTACATGTTTATACAGGATTGGGGGGCACACCAGACTATTACTACATTTCTACACAGGATTGGGAGGACAAAGCTGACTGTTTTTACATGTCTGCATGGGAGTGGGGGGGCCACACCTGACTTACTTCATTTCTACATAGTGTTGTGGGAGGACACACCTGACTGTTTTTACATTTCTACACAGGATTGTGAAGGGGCACATTACTACATGTCTACACAGGATTGGAGGGGGCACATCTGACTGTTTCTACATTTCTACACGTGATTGGGGGGACACACCTTATTGTTTCTACATATCTACATAGGATGGGGGGGCACACCTGGCACATGCACACATTTGCTATGACTGTACTGGTATGTCATGTACTCCATTTCATTCTGTATTCTAACCTATCATACTGACTAGAGGCATATCAGTGTACTACAGGTCTTATCTTTGGTTGCCCTACATATTAGTGTCTGACTTCCTACCCTTCAGAACTAACATCCCACTGCTTGACCTGCTGTAGTCTGCCTTTGTAGGCCTGGGGGGAGGTTACCCATAGGCATAATTCAGAGGCCATAGCACAAGCTCTGTTTGGGTTTGTCTACCCCTGTCCTGCTGGATGAGACTGTTGTTCGGTATGTAAACCTCCCTGACTGGCATGTGTGAGTCGTATGGACACACATGTCACCCAGCAGATTTACTGCAGTGAGTTTTGTCACCCTGTGTAGTACTGGCTACTATGGTGACTCCAGTATGTGTTACAAATGCCATGGTGCCACTATGGGTGTGTTCTGTCTGCTGCCATAACATTCACTCACCCAATTCCCTTGCATGCTCACATCCATACCATAGATACAGGTAACGACACATTCTACTCCATTTGGCAATTGGTAGGTTGCTTGACTTACCTTGTGGGTGTGCCAGGATTGAGGATGGTTCTGGAGGGCTGCCTATGTCGGATGCACATAGTACACTCCCTATACATAGTTGAGTACAGGTAGTGTCATGTTTGGCATCCCTTTTACTATATGTGCAAGTCAGACAGAGGTGTCATTCCCTGGGTCTCTACTGTGTCAGTGTATGTGCTACGAGTTGTCTCTTTTCCATGGCCTGGGCATACTGGACACACCTCCATCTGCCTACTGGGGCAGGCTCAGGTTGTTTCCTCCTCTGAGTCACTCTGTGCCTGTGCAGGCCTTGGCATTGATGGGGGCTGTGTGGCCCTGCCCCATGCTGTTCCTGCTGCAGCTTTTCCCACAGGATCATATTGCGTACCATGGCACATATCATAACAATATGGGTACATGTAGCTGGTGAGTACTGCAAGACTCCACCAGATGTGTCCAGACAATGGAACCATGACTTGAGCATCCCAAACAAATGCTCTATTATAAGTCTGGTCTGTGCGTGTGTCTCATTATGGCGTTCTTGTTCAGGTGTGTGTGCATTTCTGATGGGTGTCATCAGCCACGGCTCCAGTGTGTAACCAGCATCCCCCACTAGGTGACCATAGGGGGTGTCCCCATTGGCAAATCTCTGGTACAGTTGAATCAGATGCCAGATGTGGGAATCGTGATAGCTTCCAGGGCAGCCAGCACACACATTCATTATTATTCCCTGGGCATAACACATGACCTGGAAGTTGATGGAGGGGAGGCCCCTGTAGTTGATGTAGGCCCTACCCTGATGACCTAGTGGTGTTTTGATGCATATGTACATGCAGTCTATAGCACCCACTACCTCATGGTATTTTGCTGTTTGTTGGAAGAGATGCATATTGCTGGCCAACACCTCATGGGTGTTGATGAAATATATGTGCTCACTGGCATGTGCTGACATGCCATCCAGGAACTGGATGCTGATGCCTGTGAGATCCCCATGATATCCCCAGTTGAGCTTTGGGAGGTACCTGTGGCTAGTATTCCTAGGCCTACACATACCTTGGTATCCACTGGGATGGGTTCCCCTCGGTCAGTTTGGTGTGTCAGATGTGACCGGCACAGCTCAACAATTTGCTGTAAGAGGTCCATGTCCACCCTATAGTGCTCCACTATCGCCAGCTCATGTAGCCCCTGGTAGGTTACTATGGGTCTGTACACTCTTCTCCGTCCCCTCACTGTGGGTCAATTGGCAGCATTCACATCCTCACCACCCTCAGCCTCTTGCACATGTTGTTCTATGTTGCCTGTTGCAGCCCCTCTCATTTTTTAGTTTTGTTTGTTAAAAGTTCCCCAATTGTATACACTGGTGGTGTAGAGTATGGGAAAAACCAGAGGGGAAGGTCTTTGCATAGTTTATAGTAGTGTTATGGGATGGGCTGGCCTGCTGCCTGTGTAATTGGCTGATTCTGATACATTTCACCTGCCAGCTATGCTAGTTCTCTTTTATTAGCTTCCTACTGCTGTTTTCCCTTCCCATTGCCTTCCTGTTTAAGCCCAGTGGTGTGCCACATAAACAGAGTGCTCAAATGTGAACAATGCTGCTATTTCCTGGCTTTTGTTTTCTGCCTTTAAAACTAGGAGCAAATGCGAGCCACAAGGCTCCATTCCACTTACAGTATGCCTGACACCCCTCCTCCCATGATGTCAGCTAACTCCTAGGCTTGCACCAAGCTATTCCTACTCTTACACTGTTGGGACCTGACTAGCATGCTGGGGAAAATTGGGATTCACTATCATTCCCTCATTTGCATAGGATGGCCTGCTAATGCATAGTTACATGTCTCACACTGAGCCTCCCCTCTTAGCAGCCACTTCTCATTGGCCATGTTGTCTTCTGCCTGCCATTGACTTTCATGGCAGAATAGTGATTTTAGTTAGAATGCTTATTTTAGGTTTATTTTATTATCCCCCCCCCCGATCCCGTTTGTGTGCCGCTGCCCTATGCTTAAACAGCCGAGATCGGCAAAGAAATATAAAAGTTTTTTTTTAATTTTTTAAGCTGTTTGCAATGCCAATGGCTTTATACTTGGCCATTGTCATGCTTCCTGACTGATATGCAGAGTTTATTTGGAGCTGTCACAGCTCCGTGTTGGATTTTGCAGAAATGTACTCGGTTACTAACCGAGTACATTTCTGCAGATTGCACTAGTCCTGCACGGCTGGTTTCAAGCTTCCTGGATTACAATTTCACCTCATTTGCATGGATTTCTCCTGCAAATGGGGTGATTTGCGTACAGGGGCTTAGGCCGTGCAGGACTAGTGCAGGAGCGCTCGTGCACGCCCCTGCAGGCTGTTCCTGGATCGCATGGCAGACATATTGCCTGCTAGAGCTCCTGCACTAATCCTGCACCCCATGCAAGGCATGCAGAATCCAGGGGAATGTTTTATGGTGTTTAATAATTTCAGTAAGTTTGATTTTGATGTTTTGCGTGTGTTGTTATGGATCAGATAGGTGGGTATTTTAAAAGTTTTCTGGAAAAAAGAACTGGAATGGCAACTATGCCATATAATTATGTTTTAAAATTAAGACATATGACTTAATTCAGCTGCGACAGTTACCCAACATTGTATTGTAATAATAGAAAAATATTTATAGTAGTAGTAGTTAAAATTTGGAATTTGTATATTTTTGTTATATTTTTAAGGACATGTTTTTGTTGGGGTTCTGATGGCTAATTTGTTGTGGTTAGTTATGTGATAAAATGGGTTCATGTATAAAAGATAGCTTTTCATTGTATTATTTTTATACATCAGATGAAGCTGGTATTAAATTAGATGAAAGCACTCATATTTAATTGTGTTAACTGTTTCTTTTTACAGTAATATTTTTATTGTTTAAGCATTTTTCTGTTTTTACTGCCACTACTTTTTTCTTTTTTTTTCCTAATAGTACACCCAAGATAAAGAATGTGATAGATACATGTATAACAATATGGATATAATACATATTTTTTGTCTACACTTAGAATGAAACATCCAAAATCTATCTGTATTCTTTACTCATCCACTGTAAATTGTCTTTTTGAATCATAGGTAATGGCTTTTTGTTCCACTGCCTGTAAAAAAGTGTCTAGTTGATTTTTTAAAATAGTGGGGTCAAGAAACAGTTTATTATAAAACTAGATGTCTGACAACTGTGTTGGGAGTTCCACAAACTACCCTGCACCCTAATTCAAAGATGAGCAAAAAAAAGTTTTCCGAAAGTTGAAGACAAAGAAAAAAAAAGAAAGTAAACAAAATATGTCTGGACTCTGAAACTGAAGTAGACTGTTTATTACAAATGTAACAAATAGCTTATTACAGCTAAACAGGTAAATCACCATATACTGAGTGCTTCAGCCATGACCTCTAATGTGATATCCGCATTCATTTATGAAGTCAGGATTTCTTTGTGGCTTCATAAAGAATTGCCAGTATGACACTCTTATACCATCATCACCTACCGATCCTCTCCCTAAGGGCTTGCACCTGAGGAATTCACCCCCTTTGCTCCACCCTAGTTAAAGCTCTGTATACTAGCATAGCATTGTGGATGTTGCCAAATGGTGACTTAAAAGTGTAAACCCTGATGTTAGTGAATAATGTATATATATATGAGCAATGCTTCTTGAAATTAAAATGCTTCTTTCCCTTAGCTGAAAGTATTTCTTTGAGATCAGTGAGAAACGCTGCTGTTTTAGCCACACCAGGTAACTAAATGAAGTAATTAATACTGTACCAAATAGGGTTAAGTAAGGTTCCTGAAGTATTTGTTTGCTGTTTGTGAATGGGTATTTGATGGGTGGAGCATTTGCTCTAGTGAACTGAAAGTTGGAATTTGTTATTAAAGGAGTGCTGAGCTACTAAGAGGCCAACAAAAAGAAAAAGGCATTTACTGAAAAAAGACAGTAATCCAGCAGCGTGGAATTGTTTTGAAGTTACTGGTTTTGAACTTAATGTTAGCCATATCAGTGTTGTTGAGGTGAACCTGCATTATGTATATAAAAGCTGTGTGTAAATATAGTGGACAGTAGCACTGCAGAGCAAACTGGCTTTCACCAAGGTGCTGATTTCTACTCATTCATAACTATCTAAAATCCATAAAGGGTAACTGCATTACCATGGAATTTGGAAGACTTTCAGTAGGGGTCACCTACGAGATGTGCTCTACTTCAGGTACCAAAACAACCACACAAAGGCACTGAGCCCTGTCCCAGCACTGACCAGTACCCACATACATATACACACAAACTGTTACTAACAAGAGACAATTAGGCACAGAAACCGATGACCTCCCCACATACACATATGCGGTGCACATGCATACAGTCTTACTTACACAGAGAATGACTTAATACCATCTGCTGTCTCTGCAGGGTTAAGTGGTTCTAGTTAACCCTGCATAGCTTCCCACCTTCAGAGGGTACCGGACAGTACCACAACAATGCAGTGATCACTTAACAGCATTGGAGTCCTGTCCTGGCCCACACCTCTTGCATAGTTTGGGTTTTTAAGTAACCGTGGTTATGCAGGTACCATAACTGTGCAGCACACTGGCAAGTGCACTCACATATACCTTTTTCACAGAGTATTGTAGTTGTACGTAACACTTTGAACCTCAATGCCAAGACAGCACAGTGATTCTTAGCAGTCTATGAATGGTTTTGTGTCTATGCAAAACAGTTTGAGTTTATACTGCCCAGTGTGTGTCAGTACTAAATGCCTCTGTTCATTTATATTTGTAACTCAGAAAGAATACCGATCTAACTGTACCTTGTTTAAGTTCAGCCTCAAGGATTGTGTAATCTAAAATAAAGGCAAGTATATGTATGGTATGTATGAAATATATTACTTATTTTGTCAAAATAAAATGAAGCATTGAACATTGTTATAAAGCAGTATAGAGATCAATAAAATATTAGAAGTCTATCTGCTATTTATAGGAAACTGGACTTGTGAAAAAGGAGAATAAATAGTTTTAGGAGAGCTTTGAAAAATAAGAATTTGTACTCTGGGCTTGATTACGATAGTAGAAAGGCATATATTCTGCAGGAAAAGAGATGGCAAAGATGAGCTGGGGAGAAAAGTGTTTTAGTAAAAGACAGAAGAAGAAAATCATGAAGAGCTATGAATAATGATGTCATATCTGAGAATTGTGGAGATGGGGAAGGTTTTAAAATGATACATGTCTTAGCTCATGTGACTTGTAATACTAATATTGTAATTTGATTTTCCTGAATTTATGGCAGTTTTATTTTGTGGTTTCTATACAGTAGTTGAGATCAGAATCCTGAGCAAATAATTGGATTTCTTATATGGGTTACAGTGGATTCCCAGATTGTTGGGCTTCATGCTGAGAAGTATGTTTTCTGTTACATGGAATACATGGAAAAGAGTTTTGCTTAAGGAGCACAGATACCAAGGATCTTTGTTGATCTGGTAACCACTTTGCTTTACTTAGGAGACAATAATGAGGATCTTTTTGAGAGGATTTGTGTAGCGAATATTGATTTATAACTTTATTTTATTTCTAAGGAATTGTACAGAAAGCTAGTTCTGGAATCTTCATGCTTTTCTCATGACAGAGTTGGAAGAATGGTCATTAATAAGAAATGAAGCAAAGAGACTGTATGAGTCAAGTGGGAAATGAGACTTGCTGGAAAACATCCCTTGAAATGGGTGTGAAATAGAATTGTGAGGACTGGTTGGTCAGGTTGCTAAAGGAAAAGTGGAGAATGAGTGCTGAAACTTTTGAAGGGATTGGATGGTTAGGGGTAGAAGAATAAGAGGAAGGACAGGAAGAAGGTATATGTTATGGTAAGGAAATGCATTTTGCTAGCCTGGAAACACATATCAAAGATAAACATTTCAGCATAAACAAAACAAAAATATTCACACTAACTAAATTGTGGGTATATGGTTAAACGTATAAAAAAGAGGGTGAACCACAAACATTGCAAAAAATCTGAACAGACTATCAAATGAAAACACAAGAATTTAAAGAAAGAGCTCATCAGTATCAATAGGTGCACTTTAAAATATGAACTTCTGATGAAACTTTCAACAATTGCAGTTATTTTCTGTAAACTGATTTTATTTATTACAATTTGTTAACCAGATGAGTAAATTGGTCTACTGACCCTCTTCAGGCATGACTTCAGCATTGGTTACAATACATTTCTATATACAAATCAATATTTGCAATGCAAGCAAGCTTAGTATATATAACAACCAGAGTGGGTATAATCATCAACTGGAACTCATATATAGCATGCATGTGCAATACAAAAAATGGGTATAACAAGTAACTATAAAATGTAGCTTTTAGGATATATTAATTCATATCATTCAGTCCTGCAGATATTTACAAAATAGTATGTTGGGAATATAGCTAGGAGGTATCAGGTCTATTTACTTATTTTTATATATATACATTCAGGGCTGACTTAAATTGTTTAAGTGTTTGTTTTTACCTCATTTGTGCAGTGGTTCCATATTGCTGCCTCTTGTCTAGAGAAAACTCTTTCACCTATTGTGATTTTGAATTTTGGGTGAGCCATGGTAGGGAAATTGTTCTGGTTATTTCATAATGTATAAGTTTGTTCCTGAGTAAAAATTATTCTTTTTAGAGAGGGACAGTAGCCAATGTCAAGTATTTTAAAAAAGGCTGCATAAAGCTGATAGCCCTTTGTTTAATGGGCAGCAAGTTAAGTTTTTTTTTTTTTTTTTTTTTTTTTTAAGTAAAGCACGATGATGTATTCTTACATCTGCTAGGAGGACAACACAGATTATTTTGGTTTCTTCTGTTTGTGGTTTTTGAGTATTGTGGGGAGAATGGAGGTACAATAGAGGTAGGCCATATTCAAGTTTTGGGCATAAGACATATTTTGCTAAAGCTGCCCTTGCCTGAGGAGGCAGTATAAGAGGGATATGGTAGCATGGTATGAGGTATGATAGAACTTTGGTGAAGGTACTGTCAGTATGTAGGGTAAAAGTGAGAAAAGGTTGTAAGATGAGACCTAGGTATTTTTAGTGGTCTGTGTTAGGTATGGTATTTTGATTATGATCTTTGAGGATTATGGCTGAATAAGAGGCAAGTTTTTGTAATTTAACAAAAAATATAACTTTTTTTGCATGTGTGTGTTTCAAAGAATCTTCTTATTATGATACCAGTTGGATAATAGTAAGAACTTGATTGCAGGTGAGTTTGAAGATTTAATGCATTTTGTCAAAATCAGTCATAAGAATGCCATCATTAACTTAAGGAAGATTGAATGACATTTGCTGAATTTAGACCCTGAGCAGTCTTGTTTCAGTCATAGTGTTTTAGTTTGCTTTACAGTTACGTCTGTGAAATGAATGGTTGTAGCATAAGAGACTAGATGATATAGTTGAGAGGGGATGTCAGTGTTGTCATATTAAAAGGTAAGTGAGGAGTGTAGAAATGTACCAGTTATTTCTCTTATGGAAGAGACAAGGAAGTGTAGGTAGCACTTGATGAATTTAGTGCTGACACTTGAGTCCACGTTTTATATCTGGTAGATGTGCTTAATCTCTTTCCTTAAAGGTTTAGGTCATACCGCTCAAGTGCACCTCATAGTGAGGAGCACTCTTCATTTTAGGTCTTAAAATGTACGTGTTCCTTGCAGTTTCACATTGAAAGGCTTGTCATACATTTCGTGCTAGGAATTGTTTTAAAAGATACCCATGGTAAATAGTACTGAATCTTATTAATTCATCAAAATAGCTCTTAATTATAAGTATAAAATAATATTTAACCATCTTGGAAGATTCCTAGATGAAACTGTCAATACACTTTTAATAAGCTTCCACTTTATGACAGGTTGTGTTACTTATTTTTGGAGATAGAGGGTTGAGAGCTATGTCTTAAGTCAAGATACATAGTTTGATTGTTGTCAAAGGGCTGCTGTCTTATTTAACATTCGTTAAATGGGAAAGTCCAACTTGGAACTAAGCCAATTTTCAACAGAAGCTTGGGGAGAAATACTCCAGACACGTCTTTGTAATGTGCGAGGAAGCTTGAATACCCAGATGAGCACAGGGAGAACATGCAGACTCCACACAGAAGGCATCCTTGCTGAGAATCAAACCAGCGAACCTCTTGCTATGTGGCAACAACACTACAGCTGCACCACTGTACCATCCACTTGAGAGCTATTTGTGGGTACTCCAGTTGATTTTTGATGTTCTCAGTATATTTGGAAGCCGTTATTATTTAGAGTGAATTTCCAGACTTGCCTAGCTTTGTCCCTTTTTTGATGTTTTATTTTTTTGCCTGAGAGTTGTCAGCCAGGGGCATTTTTATACCCTCACACATCTTTGAGTGAGAGGGAATAGGAGATCTTCGATGTTAACATAAATCATAGTAAATTATTTTAGAGCTCAGCTTAGTTCAGTCTGTCTGTATAGTAGGAACCATTCAATTCTGCAGGTAAGACAGTTAAGTTTCATTGGTTTATTTTGTGGGAATGTTGAGAATCAATGAACTTCATTTTCTGTAATCAATAAGGCAATGTGTAATGAATGTCTATTCTGTAATCAATAAGGCAATGTGTAATGTATGTCTGTTTCAAAGTCTGTTTATTAATTATACTACAGCAGCAGCTAATATTAAATTGGAACCTAACATACCATTATGTTGGGTTGGGTGGGATTTTTCCTTCTATACCACCTTTATTTGCATATACTATTCACAAAGTCTCAGAAACTTGAGTGCAAAGTCCACTAAATTGCCATACTTGGCAAAACAAAAGTGAGCTAAAGCATAACTCAGCAAAGAAAACACTGCAGATGAACTACACTTAAAAAAAAAAAACATTGTTTGCACCTTGATGAAATGCATGTTTTCATGTACAGTTTACAAATGCAGACACAATAAGAATAACACTGAATATAACAGCAGTCAGCACTCAGAAAGGCACCACCTTAAATCATTATGCATCTAATACATCAGTTAAGCTAAATAAATGGTAGCAGAAAACTTGCTCACTGACTCAGTCGATGAACCTGTTCTGACTGGTTACCACTGATTGAATGCAATGGTTGTTATGCAATGTTAGTGATCAGAAGTGCCCGATTACTCAGCAGTATCATTCTTTCATTTACCTGTCTACCTAAACATTACACACAAAATTCAGAAAACAAAAATAGTTGAATTACATAGCATCACTATGTGCCAGTGTAGCTGCAGGGAAAGAATGAGAAAAAACAGTAATATGGCTAAAATTGTCTATTTACAAAACTTACAAAGCTACTAGTAGACATTTTTGGCACACCTGTAAGCGTATCTGTATTTGTAAAAGTTTTTTCCACAAAAGCATTTACAGGTGAGACAGCAAAAATATTATTATAAATATTATCCCCAATGAAGCACATACTTTGCATTTTAGAGTACTATATATATATATATATATATATATATATATATATATATATATATGAGCGCTACAGAATCCTGAAAGCCCAAAATCCTGGAGACAAAAATCTCGAAAGTTCAAAATACTGAAAATACTGAAAACACACAGGATACCAACACTTACTATATTCCAGCACAAGTAAATAAAGAAAAAAATAAAACACAAACCATATTACTCTTCTCCAAGTATAAGAAGGGTGGCAAGCCCCTGCACCCCCCACACCACTGCTACTTAAATATATAAACTCTGAGATTTACTTAGTGTAGTAAATTGCAATCTCAGAGTTGATATATTTAAGTAGCAGGGGGTGTGAGGGGCACAGCCCCCCACATGGGGGTGCAGGGGGGCTTGACCCCTGCGTATAGTTGAAGGGTAATATGTTTCTGTATGTACTTGTGCTGGAATATAATGAGTGTTGGTATCCTGTGTGTTTTCAGTATTTTGGGTTTTCAGTATTTTGAGATTTCAGTATTTTGAACTTTTGAGATTTTGGTCTCAGGATTTTGGTCTTCAGGATTTTGGGCTTTCAGGATTCTGTAGCACTCCTATATATATATATATATATATATATATATATATATATATATATATATATATATGTGTGTGTGTCTGTGTGCACACACATATATATGTGTGTGTATGTGTATATATATATATATATATATATATATGTGTGTGTGTGTGTGTGTGTATATATATATATATATATATATACACCACACCTTTACAGCAGTTTCTGGTGTTCCTGCAGTTATAGTTTCAGACAATTGGTAAATCTTTCCTAACAAAAAATGACTTTGAATACAACCCTACATTCTACATTCCTGGAACATAAAATGGACAGTACATTATTAAGCAGTCCTCTCCCTTTTATATTTAACCTTACTGTATCCACAAACATTCCCCTGGATTCTCTAAAGCTTGCACAGCATGCAAGATCGGTGCAGGAGCTCAAGCAGGCAATATGTCTGCCGTGCGATCCAGGAACACCCTGCAGGGGCGTGCACTAGCACTCCTGCAATAATCCTGCACGGACTAAGCCCCTGTATGCAAATCACCCTATTTGCAGGAGAAATCTATGCAAATTAGGTGATTTTGCCATCCAGGAAGCTTTCAACTTTCCGTGCAGTACCAGTGCTCTCTGCAGAAATGTACTTGGTTAGTAGCCGAGTACATTTCTGCAAAATCCAAAATGGAGCTGTGACAGCTCCAAATAAAGGCTGAATATCATGTAGTAAGCATGCCAATTGCCAAGTATAAAGCCATTGGCATTACAAACAGTAAAAAAAAATACAAAAATCAACTTTTATTTTTTTTAGATCTCGGCTGTTTAAGCATAGGGCAGCGGTGTGCAAATGGGATCGTGGGGAAAATAACAAAATGAACCTAAATTAATCATTCTAACTAAAATCAGTATTCTGCCATGCAAGTCGATGGCAGGCAGAAGATGACATGGCCAGTGAGTAGTGGTTGCTGGGGGGAGGCTCAGTGTGAGACATGTAACTATGCATTAGCAGGCAATCCTATGCAAATGAGGGGAAGAATCGTGAATCCCAGTTTTCCCCAGCATGTGAGTCAGGTCCCAACAGTGTAAGAGTAGGAATAGCTTGGTGTAAGCCTAGGAGTTAGGTGACATCATGGGGGTGTGTCAGGCATGCTGTAAGTGTATTGGAGCCCTGTGGCTTGCGTTTGCACCTAGCTTAGCCCAGCTAAGCTAGGGGGTTTGTCTAAACCTGCCTAGCACTCTTTACAATGCCTAAGCAGGTGTGTGTGCCGAACACCAGGTTTTAAAGGCAGAAAACAAAAGTTAAACCAGGAAATAGCAGCACTGTGCATATTTGAGCACTCTGTGTGGCATGCCCCTGGGCTTAAACAGGAAGGCAATGGGAAGGGAAAACAGCAGTAGGAAGCTAACCAAGGAGAACTAGCATACCTGGCAGGTGAAATGTATCAGACTCAGCCAATTACACAGGCAGCAGACCAGCCCAGCCGAGAACACTACTATAAACTATGCAAATACCTTCCCCTCTGTTTTTTCCCACAATCTACACCACCAGTGTAAACAAGCGTTGAACTTTTATCACTCACAGCAGCAAAATGATAGGGGCTTCAATAGCTACCATACAACTTGTGGTAGAGGCTGAGGGTGGTTAGGATGTGAATGCTGTTCACCAACCCACAGTGATGAGACGGAGAAGAGTGTACAGACCCAGGGTAATCTACCAGGGGCTACATGAGCTGGAGATAGTGAAGCGCTATAGGGTGGACAGGGACCTCCTAAAGCAAATTGTTGAGCTGTGCTGGCCACGCCTCACACACAGAACTAACAGAGCAGAACCCATCCCAGTGGATACCAAGGTATGTGTAGGCCTAAGAATACTAGCTACAGGTCCCTTCCAAAGACCAACTGGGGTTATGATGGGGATCTCATAGGCATCAGCATCCAGGGTACTCCAACAGTTCCTGGATGCCATGTCAGTGAGCACATATATTTCCCCAACACCCGTGAGGCGTTGGCCAGCAATATTCAACTGTTCCACCAAATAGCAGAATACCCTGAGGTAGTGGGTGCTATAGACTGTATGCACATATGTATCAAAGTACCACCCGTTGAGCGGGGTAGGATCTACATCAACCGCAAGGGCTTCACCTCCATCAACTGCCAGGTTGTGTGCGATGCCCAGGGCATAACAATGAAACTGTGTGCTGACTGCCCTGGAAGCTATCACTATTCCCACATCTGGCATCTGACACAGCTGTACCAGAAATTTGCCAATGGGGACATTCCTGACAGTCACCTCGTGGGGGATGCTGGATATGCACTGGAGCCATGGCTGATGACACCCATCAGAAATGCACACACACCCGAACAAGAACTTCATAATGAAGCACATGCACAGACCAGAATTATAGTAGAGCATGTGTTTGGGATTTTCAAGTCATGGTTCCGGTGCCTGGACACATCTGGTGGAGCCTTGCAGTACTCACCATCTACATGTACCCAAATTGTCCTCGTATGTGCCATGCTACATGATGTGATCCTGCGGAAACAGCTGCAGCAGGAACAGCATGGGGAAGGGCCACACAGCCCCCACCTTTGCCAAGGCCTGCACAGGCACAGAGTGACTCAGAGGAGGAACAACCTGAGCCTGCCCCAGTAGGCAGAAGAAGGAGACATGCCCAGTATGCCCTGGCCTTGGCAAAGAGGCAATGCATAGCACATAAACTGACACAGGAGGGACTCAGGGAATGACAACTCTCTCCGACTCTCACATACAGTAAAAGGGATGCCAAACATTACACTACCTGTGCTCAACCATGTGTAGGGAGTGTACTATGTGTATCTGACATAGGCAGTCCTGCAGCACCACCCTCAATACTGGGACACCCACAAGGTAAGTGACTCACACATTCCAGTCACAAGGGTTCACATACCCAACAACAGTCACAGCCAGCAGGACAGATGTAGACAATCACAAACAAAGGCTGTGCTATGGCCACTGAATGATACCTATGGGTAACCTCCCCCTCAGGCCTACACAGACAGATGACAACAGGTCAGGCAGTGGGATGTCAGTTCTGAAGGGTAGGAAGTCTGAAACTAATATGTAGGTAAATAAAAGCTAAGATCTGTAGTACACTGGTATGCTTATATGCAGCATGATAGGTAAGACTACAGAATGAAATGGAGTACCTGACATACCAGTACAGTCATATCAAATGTGTACAGGTGTCAATTCTGCCCCCCATCCTACGTAGACATATAGTAACAGGCATGTGTGCCCCCCCAATCCTGTGTAGACATGGGGAAATAGGTGTTCCCCCCATCCTACTTAGAAATGTAGTAACAGTCATGTGTTCCTCCCCAATCCTGTGTAGAAATAGTCAGGTGTGCCCCCCATCATACATAGAAATGTAGTAACAGTCAGGTGTGCCCCCAAAGCCTTGTAGAAATGTAGAAATAGTCACGTGTACCCCACCCCATCCTACGTAGAAATGTAGTAACAGTCAGGTGTGCCCCCCAATCCTGTGAAGAAATGTAGAAATAGGCACATGTGCTCCCCCCCGTCCCATGTAGAAATGTAGTAACAGTCAATGCCATGTGATCGACGGACACCCTGCAGAAACGGTATGCTACCTGTAGGTGTACAACACATAGGTCAGCACTGCAATACAGACTACCTGGATTTGATCCACACATTCAATACAGGCGGGTATACTGGGCATGCTCATACACTTAAACACATGAAGGCCCTGTCTGCAAACATGAGTGAACCAGACATAACTGGCAGTCGCAGATGTTAGTGCAGACACTCCTCAGTATGCACCACACATGCTTTGCACACACAGTGGACAGGAATACAGACATGTATCTAAGGACAACACACTATAATAAGCCAAAGATAGACATGCATAGATGTGTGGCAGAGGGTGACTGTGACAGGAGCCATCCAGGCCTGTCCCACCCAGCACACAGCCAAAGAGCCACAATCACATGAGGTTCAGATGTCACTCACTGTAGATACTAGCCACCGGTATCTGTCATTAGTACAGAGTATGTGGTGCACATGCTAGCTGTGCAACATGACTGCACAAAGAAGGTGTCATCTAACATATTTATACATGTACCTCGTGAAATATGAACCTGTGTGTGCCTGCATGTGGTGTGTCAACCTCTAGATGAATGGGTTATGGCCTATGCATACACACTGCCCTCCCCATAGCCATACAATGACAAGCCTGCTGAGGTCATCCATTGTGAAATACACCTTTGGAAGAGTTATAGCCCAGTAATATCATGGTGCATCCCATAACTGTGTGCTGCTGTAGTGTGATAAACTAGTTACGTAGGAGTTCTAATCCCAGACTTGGCGCTTGTGTGTGTCTCTGTCTGTGTAGACAACAATGCTTTTTAGGGTAGTCACACTCCCTACAATTGAAATACACTGCTTTGGTAAGGCTGCTGATGTCATCTACCTAGAAATACACCTCTCTGAAGGTTGTAGCTTAGTAATCTCCATAGCGTGTCCTGTAACTGTTTACTGCTGTAGTGTGATAAATTAGTTAGGTAGGTGTTCTTATCCCTGACCTGGAAAGTTTGTGTGTGTGTGTCTGTCTGTGCAGAGAGTAATGCTTTTTAGGGTAGTCACACTCCCAATTCAAATGCTCAACTTTGGCAAGGCTGCAGATGTCATCCACCAAGAAATACACCTCTGTGAAGATTGTAGCCCAGTAATCTCTGTAGCATGTTCTGTAACTGTGTATGGTTGTAGTGTGATAAATTAGTTAGGTAGGTGATCTAATCGCAGCCCTGATAAGTGTGTCTGTCTGACTCTGTTTGTGTAGAGAGCAATGCTTTTTAGGGTAGTCACACTCCAAAATTTAAATGCTCAACTTTGGCAAGGCTGCTGATGTCATCCACCTAGAAATACACCTCTGTGAAGATTGCAGCCAAGTAATCTCCATCGCGTGTCCTGTAACTGCGTAATGCTGTAGTGTGATAAATTAGTTAGGTAGGTGTTCTAATCCCAGACCTGGCAAGTGTGTGTGTCTATCTGACTCTGGCTGTGTTGAGAGCAAAGCTTTTTATACAGTCACACTCCCTACAATTCAAATGCTCAACTTTGGCAAGGCTGTTGATGTCATCCACCTAGAAATGCACCTCTGTGAAAGTTATAGCCCAGTAATTTCCGTAGTGCGTGCAATAACTGCGTACTGCTGTAGTGTGGTTTAGAACTCTGGTAGGGTTCTATTCCCACCCATGGCAGTTCTGGATGTTTTGTTAGTGTAACAAATAACCAGATCCAAGAGCACCCGTGGAGACAATGATTCAACTGCAGCAGTAAGATAGTAGAAAACAGGTTTAATTCCAAAACGATTCCTTTAGCACAATACAAAGCACAATAGAGACAGCTGCCTGGACCATTCCAGGCTTTCTCAAGTCAGAATGAATAACAATGGTAAAAACACATTTTAAATAGTTTGAACTCCTTGATCACATGCTCATTTAATTGTTAAATTGATGAATGAATAACACCTGCTAAGGGTTAGAGCCTTGCTTATGTGCATACATTGTTTTCCTTAAAAAATATATTGCTCTAAACCTATTGTAATCCACATAATTTTGCAAATAGCTGTTGCTGTTTGCATCTTACAGACCGTGTGCAATTTGAAATGTTCATAAAAACATTATATTAAAAACAGGAATTAAATACTCTAACATAAAAATATTTCCTGAGAAATGTGTAAAACATCAATACATAGTCTGACCGGAAGCAAGTCAACATATGGCAACAAACAAATGAAACAAATGAAAATAAAAGTAAAAATAAAACCTTAAATTTGGGATGTGCCATATCAGCTTGTATCAGGGAGTGCCATATAAACTATAATCTGGCTCTTCTAAGTTTACACATTTCTCAGGAAATATTTTTATGTTAGAGTATTTAATTCCTGTTTTTAATATAATGTTTTTATGAACATTTCAAATTGCACACGGTCTGTAAGATGCAAACAGCAACAGCTATTTGCAAAATTATGTGGTTTACAATAGGTTTAGAGCAATATATTTTTTAAGGAAAACAATGTATGCACATAAGCAAGGCTCTAACCCTTAGCAGGTGTTATTCATTCATCAATTTAACAATTAAATGAGCATGTGATCAAGGAGTTCAAACTATTTAAAATGTGTTTTTACCATTGTTATTCATTCTGACTTGAGAAAGCCTGGAATGGTCCAGGCGAAAGCGCTTGTCTCTATTGTGCTTTGTATTGTGCTAAAGGAATCGTTTTGGAATTAAACCTGTTTTCTACTATCTTACTGCTGCAGTTGAATCATTGTCTCCACGGGTGCTCTTGGATCTGGTTATTTGGTGTTTTGTTAGTGTTTCAATGTCTGTGTAGGAAGCAATGCATTTTAGGCTAGTCACACTCAGTACATTCCAAATGCCCTACTTTGGCAAACCAGCTGATGTCATTCATGGTGAAATACACCTTTGGGGAAAGAGTTCTCTAGTACTTCCTGTGGTGCATCCTATAACAGCTCCATGCTGTAGTGTGATATAGACCTCTGTTAGGAGTTCTATACGCACACATGTCAGTTGTGGATGTTTTGTGTGTGTTTCAATGTCTGTGTAGGGAGAATTGCACTTTAGGCTAGTAACACTCAATTCATTTCAAATGCCCTACTTGGGCAATCCTGCTGATGTCATTCATTGTGAAATACACCTTTGGGGAAAGAGCACTCCAGTAATCCCCATGGTGTGTACTATAACAGCTCTATGCTGTAGTGTGCTATAGACCTCTGTTAGGGGTTCTATACCCACTCATGTCAGTTGTGGATGTTTTGCGTGTGTGTGTCACTGTCTGTGTAGGGAGCAATGCATTTTAGCTTAGCCACACTCACTACAATTCAAATGCCCTACTTTGGCAATCCTGTTGATGTCATCTAATGGGGAACGAGTACTCTAATAATCTCCATGGTGCGTACTATAACTGCATAATGCTGTCGTGTAATAAACTAGTTAGGAGGAATTCTACTCCCAGACATGACAAGTGTGTGTGTGTGTGTGTGTGTGTGTGTGTGTGTGTGTGTGTGTGTGTGTGTGTGTGTGTGTTAGTAACTAGTATTCTGTGTGGAGGTGGGTGTGTGTGACACCTACGCCTAATGTGGAGTGGGTTTTGCAAATTTCTTATATGGTGGCCCTACTATATATCACATTGTCCACCATACAGGGATAACAGATGTGAAATAGCCGAGAGGCTGGGATGCAAATCCATACCCATACATGTGACATCAAGGCCAGGCAATCACAGTTAGCAACCCCAGTATTACCCACAGCAAACTCTCAACCCATGTCTCATACACACACACACACACACACACACACACACACACACACACACACACACACACACACACATGCCTAGGTAACAGCCAATATGTGGGTAGTACACTGCATATTGGCCACTGATAGTAACTATGGAGTGATTGCAGTGGGCAATATGCAGTGTACTGCCCACATATTGGCTGTTGCCTAGGCAACAGCCAATATGTGCATAGTACACTGCATATTGGCCACTGATAGTAACTATGGAGTGATTGCAGTGGGCTACAGAGGGCATGGTACCCTGTCCACCTGTCCAATAGGCATGTACATGCAAACAGTACACCTTCCCCATGTTCCCCAATGGACACCTGCAACACCTGTGGTGCCATCACGTGACCCACAAAGGACATACCATGCCTGAAAATATGCCCTGTATGGATGCCACTCACACCAGAAAATGTCGTTAGCATGCTATCAATGTAGGTGCAGGGTAAACCTGCTGTCCATATCCAGTTCCCACCACAGGTGGCCAAGACTAGCACATCTGATGATAATCTGTGTACACAACATGGGCTAGACACCCCAGGTACAGTTCCACATGTCACTCTACATGCATGTGGGAGGTGTGCACATCCTAGATATCATCCATGTCATGGACTAAGGAACACATACATGGCAAGCGATGCACAGCATTGGCAATACAGAATAGTCACCTAGGTGACTGGATGGAGGCTACAATACCCACCTGTGTAGGCAAATGCAGAAACTACAGACCTGTGCCACATTGCAGACCATTATCATGTGGCCTGATGCCAAGGTATACCCATCAACTAGCCTTGTATAGCCGTCTAGCACAGTCGACCACCACACACCCATGCAGAAATGCATCCATGCATGTCTCTGCACCCTGCGTGTTTGTGTGTGTGTGTTGTATGATGTGTATGATCACATGCACACTCTCTACAACCCCCAGTGGCATACTGAAGCATGCTGTCTGATGTCAGACACCTCCCCATATCCTTTGCCCATATAACCTTCGTATGACCCATGTGGTGCATGTGATACCTGCACAGTAATGTGTTGTGACAATCTTACTAGTGATGAGTTGTAATCCTGGCCCTGCCAAGTGTGTCAATGTGTGTGCGTCCCTGTGAGAGTGTGGCTGTGTTAATGCTGGCACCTGTTCATGCAGACAGGCACGTGTACTTTGTATAGCTACCATATCCCTGTTGCAGATCTCACTTACCATCACATATATATTCTGAGGGCCTTATAACAGGTAACCTATGTGGTGCATCCAGTGACTGTATAGAACTGTGATAGCTCTACATAGTCATCAGGGTTTGATACACTGTGCTGGTAGGTGTGTGACACAAACATGCTTAAGCTTTACCTTCCCACCCCTCCCTGAGTTGTCTTTGCCACTGTCTGCCTCTCTCACTCCCTCACTGGTGGATGTGGAGACCTACACCTGCTTTGCATAGGCAGCAGCATGTGTATTTTAGGTAATGCTCATGATCAGCTGATGGCTTCTGCACAAATTGCAGCCCTCCCCTAGCTGATTGCATGTGGAACAGCTGTGGTAATATTACCATAGCCAGTTGCATGGAAACACACTCCAATATCTAGGAACATCATGTTGATGTTGGGCCTTTTCATTCACTATGAGCAGGAACTCGATCTATTGTTTGGCGAACAGCATCTCAGATGGATTGGGGATTTATATCTGGTCAACATACACTGTGGAAACAGGCCAACACACAGGAGGGGGATGTGCCTGACCTGACTACAGACTGTAAGTGCTGCTATACTGCGTTTGGAGTAATGTTGGTTTAACAGGGTGTGTGCGGACATGGCTGTCCTACATGTATTAATACCTGCCATGTCAGTTCTATGTTTATGAGGACTCTCCATCTGCAGGGTCATCTGAAGACTGGGCAGTGTGTGTTGCCTTTGGTTTCATGTGTTACCCACAGAGCATGTATCTGTGAACTGCAGAAGGAAGTGTGAGGATTGCAGTCTGTAGATGGTGAAAGCTGTGACAGTTACTGACTTCATATCCCTCATAGGATATATGTTGCAACGAACCCTGTTACAACAGTAAATGCATGATGTTATCACAGCAACATGTCAATACTGGCCCTGTGTATGTGCCTCCAGCCACAACTCTGTCACCCTTTGTACATATGTCATGCATTAAAAGGTGCATATCTGCTGTAGACCATAATTAGTGTCATCATATCTGATAACAAGCCAGTGAGATATTAGACTACTACACATGTTATGTACAGTAGGGGTTATATTTGATGACATAACCTGGACATTCAGTAGTTGTTTTGTACAGTACTGAGGTTTGTGTACTTATGGTGAATGTTGACAGTGTGTGTATTGTTAATATGTACCTTGGCCTGTGTACAGACTGTGGTAGATGTCATCGTTCTAGGTCCCGTCCTATCTGATGTTACATGCTGCTCCACTGTATGTTACCATATTGGCTTACATGTTTGTAGGGCCATACACACGTCTCATACCACAGACAGCCTTCAGGCCACACTGTGTAGTGGCCCAGTATAGGTAGGGTTAGTGTGTGAGTGGCACATATGAGGATGGTGTTGGACAGATAGTCCATATACTGTAATATTATGCTAGCTTACCATATGTGGCTGTGGCTGTGTTCACATTGGTTGTGGTTATGCACTTTCACACAGGTGTATCTTACCCTGTGCTATGACATGCCTGTAGAGCCTGCTGTATATGCAGGTACATGTGCATTCCCCATAGAAGATGTAGGCCAGTGTTGAGCCAGTCTGCCTGTAGCCTGCACAGTGCTTTGTTACATGCCTAGCAGTTTAGTGTACTTACCCAGTGAGATGTCATGTCCAGATACTTGCCAGATGTACTGCTGTTGGGCCTCCCTTAAGTCATGTATGTCAGACAGAGTGGTGGGATGATGTACAGATGTATGTCAATATCTAGTGGGTAGCATGTGGCCATGGCACTTCTGTACCAGCAGTTATTATGTGTCAAGACAGACAGGGGTGTGTGAATGCATAACCTATGGGGGCGAATGTATACAAGTCGTTATGTGTTATACCCATCTACATGGCTATTAACATCCATATTGTCAGTCTTGGTCCACATGTTCTGCACTAAGGTGTTCTGTGTATACCTCTGGACTGTACAGAGTGTGTCAGAATCTCCACATTTATTGGCCAATATCTTTGCTGTAGTTCATAGGAGCATTGCATGTTTGCAGTGGTACTGTACTATGATGTCCTTAGGATGTCTGCCAGTAGCCAATGGCGCACATGTGAAAGCAGATGTGACCTCCCGCACACACCATGTCTATGAAGACAATCCCTGTTACAGTAGGAATAGTCTACTAATATACTCGCTATACATACCTGACATCCCCTTGCACTACAAAGTTGGGACTATAGGGGTTGAGGTAGGGATACACCCCATGTTCCGGACATATAGTGAATACATATGTACATATGATTATCCAGATATCTATATAGATCATTACACATGTACATATCGACATATATAGATGGGTGTGTAGATGTACATAGATATGCATATACACACCCAGATATATACATATACAAAGTATTATATATCAACACATATACAGATAGTGATACATATGTACATGTAAGTATACCATGCTGCCATTCCTGCCAGCAGTCCACTGCTGTTGTCTCCCCCACACATACGGTGGGGCTGGGGCCATATATGTGTAGGCTTCACCTACACAATGCATGTGTGCCCATATGCACTCCAGAGGCCAGTGTATGTAGCAGTGGTATATGGCCATGTATTACTGAGTCTAGGGGGGATGCACCATACATAACCTAGGCTGTTACAAAGTGTGGGGATATCAGGGCTGAGCTGCCTTAAGGTATCTGGATGTACAGTACCATACATTTCACCTATCTTGACATTACTTGCATAAAGTGGGTTACTGCAGGCCTTCTGCCTCCTGCCATACAGACTGTTCTGTTTGCCAATGTGCTTGTGATGGTGTCAGTCATGCCTTGTTATGTAACAGTTACATCCCATATGGTTAACTGAAGTCTTTACCACCTAGTGATTGTGTACAGAGTGTAGATGGAGGCTGCTGGACTATACACCTGCATCACTTACTGTTGATTGTGTGGTATCCTGTGGCCCAGTCTGTCTTCACTATTGTATGATTTGGAGGGCTTGGCCTGGACAGCAACAGTTGTGGACTTTTCCAGACTACTGTATTAGTATAACTGTTTCACAGTTGCATTACTCTGTTGGTATGGCTGTCAGTGTCTGAACAGCTATGTGACACAGCATGTATATGTGTAATCGTACACAAATAAAGGTATTCCATTTCTGCAAACCTGTGTGTGGTGTTTTATCCTATGGCCTCTCTGTGGGTATATGTTGCAGGCACCAAATGTCATTTGTATGGGTGTCTCATCCAGTGTCCAGTTGTTAGGGTGTTAACTGTAGGCATAGTGGCTGTTCCATATTGTGTGCACCTTCTACATATGTATCTTACTGTACATATTTCTGCATGGGTATGTGTAGTCATATGTATATCTATATATATGTATACATATATATATATATATATATATATATATATGTGTGTATGTATATATATCTGTATCTGCATATATGTGTCTGTGTACATATATCCTGGGGATGTTGATAGCTTCCACATTTTACATTCCGTATGGGAGGCAGACTGTATTGCATGATATGTTACCAATACCAGCCTGACATCATACAGGTGGGATGTAGTACTGTTAACATCTTGTGCCCATGATGTGTCAGGTCCTGGTTATGGGATCTGAAACACTTGGTAGTGTATTGAAGGGCGGACATGTTTGGCTGTGGGGAGGGTATGCCTATTCGTACAAGACGTATATTGTTTGGGGCCTATCAACCCCATTAACGGTGCATGTGGGCATATATGTTTTTGTTAATTTACCATTGCTATCTACAGATGTATGGCCATATATACCTATATAGATATATACATATTCTTACACATATATAACTATGTCCGTATATACCTACATAGAAATATATCTGTGTACATATATGTAACTTGCTGTGTATATGTAGACATATAGTAGGTGTACACATATACGTGTATATATATATATATATATATATATATATATATATATATATATGTGTGTGTGTGTGTGTGTTGATGTAGGCATTTGCATGTATATATGTTCATATATATTTATATATATATATGTATATATTTCTACATATATATATATATATATATATATATATATATATATATATATACATATATACATATGTTGTATCTGTTTAGATATTAATATATTTACACACACAGATACATCTAAATGTTGGTATACATTCTCTGTACTGTTGCATGACTGGCTGGATGATATGTTTCTGAAAACATCAGATTTATTTATAGCTGGCATGGCTTAGTGGCAAATCACTTTGTCTATGATGTGCAGAGTTCTGTGTTTGAGCTTTGCAGAGGCTGTTTATTTTGTTGATGGGCAGACCATGGGCCATTGGATACAGAGTGATTAAGGCACTTTAAAACAGTTGTAAGCAGGTTTGCACGGGTTTGCATAGAGGTAAGCACTGCTAACTTCCGGTTACAGTTTCTTATACTCATTTAGCTTCTAAATTGCTGAATCTTTGTAAGCAGTGCTTACCCTCATGAAAACAGGCTTAGACCTGCTTACTGCTGCTTAAAAGTGCTTACTCCTGCGTACCCCCACACTAATTTCTTTAAAAGAAAAGAAAAAAGGTTTGATAGGAAAGTAGTGAAAAAGGGGCATAAAGAGGGAAAGATAGTAGGGAAAATAGCTACGGATGTGCAGGAAGGGTGTAGGGAAGGTCCATAGCTGCTCATTTCTTCTACAGCAACAGCTGTGCATATACACTGAATTTGGAGGTAGATTTGGACACTCAAACCCCTGCGAGAGGAGTGAGGACAACAAAAATAAGTTGTGATGCCAATTAGACCACATGACATGTGTCCAGTGGACATGTGTGCAAAATGGACAGCTATGTATGGGGCAAGATTTTGTTGTGGGAACAGATCGCCCCTTTTTTTTATTTTTCAGGTGACAGTGGGATGTTGGGGAGGGGTGGTAGATATATTTGGGGACGTAGGTTGGGTAGGTTAACAGACAAGACACACAAGATGCATACAGGGGTGGTATATGACACGTGGGGGGTAAATACCTTGATGGGGAGGGTTGTTGGCAGAAGCTCACAAGCTCCCTAGTGGTAACAGTGGGATTGAGGTCCCCACCCATGGGCAGTCACCACTGCACCTTCACAGCCCCGAAGGTGGCTTCGCTGGGGGCTGAGCTGCGGAGCCAGACTGACTCTCTCTAATCACGACAAGCAGCCCTCGAGCTGGTGTAGAAGATCATCAAACTGCTCGTTCATCACTCTACACACCACAACCCTGATCTGACGATGGGTGACAGGTGCCTGTCCATGCCCACTCCCAGGGGAAGGCGAGCCCCATCCCCTGAGGCATTTCCACCTGAAGGTGTTGCAGGACCGATGGACAGGGAGATCCGGGGTTGGGCCCCAGACATGCTACTGCCCGGTGCCATGGCCAGCTGAGGTGGGACAGGTGGGTCCGGTGAGACCGGCCTTCCCAAGCGTGCTATAATGTTTAGATTTCATCATCATATATGGGTTAGTAATAGTCAACACATTCCAGGATTAGCTATAAAAGCATGATTAGATATTCCCATTAACCCAGATACCAGATACAGATCAGTTGCATAGCAAACAAAACACATGTATATATGGGACCACAGTGGTAATAAGAACAGCATGCAGGTACGTTGATGGCACCATGCCAACAATGTTGGAATAATTTAATATGGCACATGTATGGGAACCATTAAATTATTTATCAAACAACTGGACATTATCAGAGTCCGTATATACCAGTTGGGGTGGGTATGTTGATTATTGTTAGAGAAATGGGGGGGAGAAAGATGTCAATTAACAAGTAGTATATTCCTGTAGTCCACATTTCTTTCCTAGTCACAGCTGTTATCTGTACCTTACAAGTCTTACTACACTACCCTATAACCTTATGGTGGACAGTTATATGGCTGTTGTCATCATTACACATTAACCGGTTTTAACTGCAGTATACACCTCTAACCTGGTATACCTGTGGAGGGAATGTTTGTACACGTACGCCCAGATTCCGGGTTGATGTTTTGCACTATACTATCCAACTCTTTGTGTACAGACTCTGGCCATGTGTTGACCACATGCTGGTGTGCCTGGACATATCTAGAATATTGCCCTCTTCCAGTTTTAGTGACCTGACACACATATACATGCTTTCCTACACAGTTATATTATGTAGCACAGTGTGGGTGACAGTGATCAGTGATACTTTATTACTCAGAGAAACTGCAGCACTCACAGTCCCCTACAATACCAGGGTGGACAGCACCTGTACAGGGTATATTGGTCTGTATTTCTCAGCACAGTGTTCGTATCCAATGTACCTGTGGGAGCAATGTTTGTTAGCACTACCTGACTGTTGCCAAACAAAGTTCCAGATTACACATTAGTATTATGCACATACATCTCACTCATTACTGTGCACACTCTGGTCACAACTTGACAATATGGGAACATAGATAGGACATACTTGAAATATTACTCTCCTAACAGTTTTGGGGGGGGGGTGCTACAGTGACAGATGTGTTCTCATGATGGTTGACAATCACTTGTATTCCCTGTTTGCTGGCTACACATCTGGGATCATCTCACAGACTTACCAGGGGGACAGGCAGCAGATATGGGCACATATACTGGACATTCTGGCCTCATGTGTACAGTTGTGGGGTATGAATCTGTATGCAGTCTAATTCCACTCCCAGGATTCAGATCATGTCTGTGTCTGCTACAACGTAAACACTGTCCATCACAGTTGTGTCTGCTATATTGATATTGCTGTATATCTCCAATCTGGTTTCTGTCTTATTAATCCCCTGTGCATATGCATTCTGACCTTGTATAACAACACTCCTATACAGATTTCCTAGACAGTTATATGCTGTAAGACAGTGTGGGTGACAGTGATGTGTAATACCTCATTATTCAGAGCAACTGCATATCATTCTTGTATTTCTGGGTATAGTGTTGGTATCTGACAGACCTGTGGGAGGAATGTTTATTAGCACTACCTGAATGTTCCCACACATAGTACCAGGTTCCAGATTACTATTATGCACATACATCCAACTCTGTTACTGGACACACTCTGACCACAGCTTAACAAGTTGGGCTGTAAATGGGACATACATGGCATCCTAGTCACATGAGGTATTGGGAGTTGCTAGTGTGCCAGGTTTGTTGTCCTAGATCTGTGTCAATCAGTTGTATTTCCTGTTTGCTGCCTATATGTCTGGGATCATCCCACTGATTTCCCAGGGGGACAGATAGGCAATAGATATGGGCCAATTTAATAGACATTCTGGAGATATCTTTACAGTTGTGAGGTATGATTCTGTATGCAGACTACTACCACTGGCAGGATTCGAACTGTGGCTGTGTGTGCTAATAAACAGCATTTTACATCTCAGTTGCATGTGCTATACGGTTTTTGTTGTCTACATTTTCCCTGTTTACTGTCTATATGTCTATCAGTTGTACTAAATGGCCTCTGGGGATTACACCTGTCATATATAGGTATTCCTACACATTCAATTTATGGTGCATGGCGTGGGTAACAGTGCTTAATACAGCAGTACTATTACATGATTGCAAATCTACATTATCATATGATACCAGAATATTCACATGCAGTCCAGCAGTTAGACCTGTTTTGTCAGGATATTACACTTTTATTGATATACAAACAATATGAGACTCTTCCTGCAATATTCTCTAGTGTATGCATTACTTGCCTTGAACAATACAGGTTTTATACTAGCAATTCATTTACTACTACTTTTATTTTTATTTCCTATGACAGTAAAAACATGATTATTACTGACCTGCCTCATGTCGCAACCTTGCCAAGTGGCTGATGTAGGCCCGCTCTGTTGCAGCTGTGGGGGACATAAGAGGAATATTTAGCCATACCTACCCATGATATACCTGAGCTGGCAATTATTACACACATACTAGGGTGATGCTTAAACACATCTGGCACATCCCCTGATGCTCTAGCCTCTTGGAGCCACTCCTCCAAGAGGTCCCCCTTCCGCCGCTTCAGGTTGGAATATTGGTGCCTGACCTGCTCACCAGTTCGGGGTATGCCAGTGGCACTGGTGAGGTCAAAGGCGAGACGGTCTCAGGCCTCCGCTTTATATTGGGAGCCCTGGTACTGGCCCTGCAGCAGTCTCTGTGCATGGTCTTTAACTAGGAGTCCTGCCATAACCTTGGACTTCTGGATGCACCAGCGCTGCATCTGGAAGCGCACTCCTTCTCCCCTTACTGCCATAGTGCCTGCAAGGGGAAGCTACAACCAGTTATGAGATGTATTCCCGCCTCTTGGGTTTAAGTAGGGCCGATTTCCTGCATTTCTCCGTGATTGGCCAGTTTTGAAAAGGCTAAGCTATGGGCTAACCTGCTTACTTAAGGTTGACATTGTTTAAAAGGGTATACCACTGGGCACAATGAGTTAGCTAGTCTACACATTGCTCACACCTCCTAAGCTGGGTCATGCAACGCTTAGCGTTGCTTACATTAGACTTTCATTATAATGCCTTTTTGGCATTGTGTTATTATTCATTACACCTTATATGTATGCCTGGTATCCCTGATTGATGTGTACATACACTCTGTGGGGTCCTTGTGTTTATTGGGGAGTTCAACACTCTATTGCAATTACACCTCACTTGGGGCTTACTGCTGTACTCCATTTCACATATTTATGTTATGTAGTGGGTTATAGCACATATGACTGTATACTGATGCCTTTCACAGGTTCAGTTTGATTATACTATGGTGAAGCCTTGTTTGCTACTACCTCATTCTTCTGTACATCTGTGATGGCTTGGTGAATAACTACTGGGACTGTGGTCCAGATTGTCCTGGGTTTGAGACGTGTGTGGCTGTTTATTTTGTTGATGGGCAGAACAATGGCCATTGGATACAGAGTGATTAAGGCACTTTTGGGCAGTTGTAAGTGGGCTTGCAAGATGGTAAGCACTGCTAACCTGCCATTGCATCTGCTTACAGAGAGTTAGCTTGAGAATTGCTTAGCCAGTGTAGGCATTGCTTACCACCATGCAAACGGGGTTACACTCACTTACTAGTGCTTACATATGCTTACTACTGCTTATTAGTGCTTACACCTACTTAGTAGTGCCTTATTCATTATGACACTGACACCTCACATATGCATTTACTGCAGTACGCCAGTTCATAAATATATGTTATTTAGTGGGTTATGCAACAGAAATATTGGTCATAACGTGCTTTGCCATATAAGATTGGATGTGCGGCAGTGGGACTCGAACCAGGAATCCCTGCTTGTAAGGCAAATGCTCTGCCCACTACACTATTGCTCTGCTTTGCCATATGCATATGTCTTCCTTATTATCTTCTTCAGCCTTTTAAGCTGCTTTAACTGTAGCTAAATGATGGGCACACCCGTGCACCTACAGTTAGCTGTAATCAGATGTTTGAAAAAAAAGGTTTCTTCATTTTATTTCTATATTCTGTTGCTGTTATACACAAGGGGGATTGTTGGTGGGGATATGCGGTCACCTGTGAGTGGTCTCACTCATTGCATTCCCCTTTCTGCTGTTCTGCATTGTGGGGGCTTGTTTATTCTGAGAGCTCTGCTGTCAGACATGCCCCCTGCACTCTTACACACTCCATGTAAGCCTAGGAGATCGGGCAGTGCACATCATTAATATGCTTGGTGCTCTGCCGTCCTGCTCCTAAATGGTCACTTCCATACAGGACTAAGCTAGTCCTGCACAGAAGATTAGTAAATCCAGGGGATCTACCTAGGTTTAAATATTTACTAATTATCTCAGTTCACAAAGTACCCAACCTAACAACCACTTTAACTAACTGCTGCCCACAGGTCAAAATTCTTGAAACAAGTATTTATAATTGAGTTTTGGATTACATCACTACCTATGACTCAATACCTGACTAACATCATGGATTTGTGTCAAAGTACAGCATCATAGCAACACTTGCATAGTGAATATGCATTTTATAAATACACTACTGCTGTTGGCAGAATTCATTTCCAGTAAATATTGTAACTAAATATATGTCAGCTGTTTTCTAAAGGTAGTTCATATTTTGCTATATTTAAGACCATAACACTCCTTGTAAAGTTAGACTTCCTCAACTCAGTATTGATGTTAAAACATATTTTTGCACCATGATGTTATTTATCTTTAGTGCCATAATATACCCACTGATGCCTGCTTATTTGTACTTGTGGAGTTTTTTAGTGCTCTTCTGAACATATTTTCAGTAATCATGTTCCTTTTGTATTTGTTTGTTTGTGCTGCAAGGCCCAAATTATGTCTGGAAATAATCTTTAGATCAGTTCATCTACCAGATAAAAATATCCCTGGCATTCAGAAATGGCCAGTTTCCATGCAGGAACAGTGTAGGAGCTCCTGCATGGAAAATGGCCACCGTGCGATCCAGAAAAGTGACATTTTCACATGCATGAGTGGCCCTACACTGTTCCTGCATGGAAAGCCATGCGGGATGCAAGCCACCTCATTTACTGGTAAAAACCATGCAAATGAGGCAATTTTGTGATCCACAAACCTGGCCAGACTCCGTGCAGGAGCAGTGTTAGAGCAGAAATGTATTCAGTTAATAACTGAATACATTTCTGCATCTGAGCAGACGGAGGCAGGACAGCTTGTGGAAAGCATGTATTACAGTCAAACACACATGCCAGTGGTCAAATATAAGGCCATTGGCATTAATAAATGCTATTTTTTGTTTTTAAATTAAACTTTTTTTGGCAGATTACGTCCATTTAAACTTAGGGCAAAGGAGTGCAAACGGGATTGTGCCGAAAATAAAAAAAAATTAGAAAAGTCAATTTTAAGATACTTCTACATTTTGCCATTATAGTCAATGGCATGCAGAATGAAAACAATACCAGAGAACACTGGTTGTCAAGGGGAAAGGGTCTGTCTAAGTGCAGTAACTATGGACTTACATACTGGGTTATGCAAATGAGGGGAGTTGTATTGAATCACAGATTTCCTAAAAGTGTCAGCTTGTACCTAACCATGTAGGAGCAGCAATACAACAGTGAATGTATAAGAGCTGAATGACTTCATAAGGGGGGGTGGTGTCATGCTTGCTGTAAGCTCATTGGAGCTCTGTGGCCATGTTTGCCCTTAGCTAAGCACAGCTAAGGAAGGGGGTGTGTCTGAGGCTGTATTGTCTTATACCATGAAATGCAGTGCGTGTTCACATCCAGGGAGGGCCATTTCTGCTTAAAAGTGCTTACACTAGCTAAACAGGTGTGCACAGTAGGCCTAAAAAAAAAGAAAACACAGGAAATAGCAGAACTGTCTACATCTGAGCACCAGGTATGCACAGCATGACTCGGGCCTTAAATAGGGAGGAAGTGTGAAGGGAAAACAGCACTAGGAAGGCAATCAAGGAGAACTAGCATAGCTGGCAGGTGGAATGTATCAGAATCAGCCAATTACACATGCAGCAGCCCAGCATACTAATATAAACTATGCAAACACCATACAGACTGGGTTTTCCCACAAAATCTACACCACTGGTGCACACAGATGGGGGGATTTTTAACTGGCAAAAATAACTAAGTATGTTAGAGGCTGCTGCTGCTTTACTCCATCAATATGTGCTAGACACTGAGGGTGGTGAGGAGGAGAATGCTGACAACTGACCCACAGTGAGGAGGAGGAGAAGAGTGTACAAACCCAGGGTAACCTACCAAGGCCTACATGAGCTGGAGATAGTAGAGTGCTATAGGGTGGACAGTGACATTCTACAGCAAATCGCTGAGCTGTGCCAGCCATGCCTTGCACACAGAACTAATAGAGGAGAACCCATTCCAGTGGATACCAAGGTATGTCTAGTTTTAAGAACAGTAGCCACAGGTACCTTGCAAACACCAACTGGGGATATCATGGGGGTCTCACAGGCATCAGCATCCAGGGTACTCCACCAGTTCCTGGATGTTATGACACAACATGCCAATAAGCACATATATTTCCCCATCGCCCGTGAGGCGCTGACCACACGTATGCATCTCTTCCACCATATAGCAGAATAAACTGAGGCAGTTGGTGCTATAGACTGCATGCACATCCACATCAAAGCACCACAAGGTGAGTGGGGCAGGGTCGACATAAACCGCAAGGGCCTCCCCTCCATCAACTGCAAGGTTGTGTGCGATTCCCAGGGCATTATCATGAATGTGTGTGCTGGCAGCCCTGGAAGTTATCACAACTCCCATGTCTGGCATTGCTCACAGCTGTATCAGGCATTTGTCAGGGGGGACATCCCATATGGCCATCTAGTAGGGGATGCTGGTTATGCACTGGAGCCATGGCTGATGACACCCATCAGAAATGCACACACACCCAAACAAGAACACCATAATGAGGCACATGCACAAACCAGAATCATTGTAGAGCATGTGTTTGGGATGCTCAAATCACAGTTCCACTACCTTGACATATCCAGTGGAGCCTTGCAGTACTCTCCAGCTACATGTACACAAATGTTCATAGTATGTTCCATGCTACACAATATGATCCTGTAGAAACAGCTGCAGCAGGAACAGCATGGGGCAGGGCCACACAGCCCCCCACCATTACCAAGGCCAGCACAGGCACAGAGGGACTCGAAGGAGGAACATCCTGAGATTGTCCCTGTAGGCAGAAGGAAGCATGCACAGTATGCCCAAGCCTTGGCAAAGAGGCAACACATAGCACACCCACTGACACTGTAGGGACCCAAGGACTGATACCTCTCTATGACTCACACATACAGTAAAAGGGATGCCAAACATGACACTACCTGAGCTTTACCAATGACAGGGAGTGTACTATGTGCATCCAACATAGTCAGCTCTCCAGCACTGTCTTCAAATACTATCTTCAAATACTGGCCCAGCAAGAAAGTAAGTCACTCTTCCTATCAATTACAGAATGCAGTAGCATGTTCTCATACTTGTATGTATAATATGGATGTAAGCATGCAAGGGAATTGGGTGGCTGAATGGGATAGCAGCAAACAGCTATATAGGACAGCAGGAAATTCATAACAAATACTGGTGTCAACATACTAGGCAGCACTACACAAGGTGACAACCCACACTGCAGTACATGCGATGGCCCAAAGAACTGTGGGTGTCAATAGGTCACACACATGGATGTCAATGAGGGTCACATATCCACCACCAGTGTCACCCAGCAGGACAGGTGTAGATGACCATGAAGAAAGGCTGGGCTAAGGCCCCCAATTGATGGCAATGGTGAACAGATCCCCACCAGACCTATACAGACATACTACAACAGGTCTGGCAGTTGCATTCCAGTTCTGAAGGGTAAGAAGTCTGAAACTAAAATTTATGCCATTAACATCTAACATGTGCACTCTACTGATATGCCTCCTGTTTGCATGATAGGTCACAATACAATATGAAATGGAAGCCAGCAGTGTAACTGAAATACCAGTACAGTCATATCAAATGTTAAAGTCTGCAGGTGTGCACCCCCCCCCCACAATCCCATGTAGAAATGCAGTAACAGATGGCCTGCAGCACTCTCAAATGGCCTACAGTCCTCTGGCAAAGCCCCATGCCTCACCCATAGTACCAATGTATGGAATGTCAGGTGGTCCCAACTAACAACCTAACACAGTAAACAGAAACCAAAATGCAAGGCCATGTTGACAAATGCCAGTAGCATGCCTCCCCATGTCCTACTGGAAGGGCTGTGGATCAGGCCATATATACTCCTGGGATAAAGGCCCAACTATAGGGATACCTCTGAGATATTGCTTACATAATGTTAGGTGGAGGCGAGAATAACGGGGGGGGGGTGTAGAAGCATAGATGTCATGGAGTGTGTGAAGTCTGAAACTCTAATGTCCACCCATACTACTCCCGACTGCAAACCCATGAATAAATAACCAAAAAAACTGCTTGTAAACCACAATGTGAAGGTAAACTGACCAGATATATGAGTTCTGCCTCTGGATAACCTGGGTGTATCTGTACAGCTGAGAGGTATGGCCTCGGCAGGATATGGCCATTCCGTGAAGTTTAGAAAAGCCACAAGCAGGGGAACCCCAGCCAACATACTAACAAGGTGCTGCACCATTTACACAGAACCAGCAGTCTATTGTCTGTAGCTACCCCTCCACAATGGCAGGTGTGTACCAGAATGTGTAGTCTATATGCCTCAGAATAGTGGACTCAGCTTCATTCATCTTGTATTTCCCAGTAAATAACTGTGTGCAAAGAATGATAACTGTCAGTAGTTGATGACATGACACATCACAGTGTTAAACAGTACATATGTCACAATATGTATGCTACAACCAAACGTATCACACAAGCAGCACAGACAGCAATAGTTGCAGTATCCCCTGTATAATAAGCGCATTATGTCTTCATATTGGCAACCTACCTACAGATTTCATGCAGAGACAGTTTTCTAGGTGTAGCTGTAACACACAAAGCCCTGAACTGGAGTCTAACCTTCCCTGGAATGTATGCACACACTCAATATAAAAGGTCATACTGGGTATGCTCCAACACTTAGAGAAATGAAGCCCATGTCTCACAACACAGTGGACTACAGATATTGGTTATTCGCAGCTGTCTGTGCACACATACCAAATTGTACACCACTGATACTTCACACACACACACACACACACACTGGATAGGAATACACACACATATTGAAAGCCAACATAATATAATATGTCAAACATACATACACAGAAATGTGGGGAAGAGAAAGACAGACAGCGACAGAGAGAATCCCATTATGAAGCCCATCCCACCCACTACACATTCCATTGGCCTATATCACATGATGTGCTGATGTAATTCACTGTAGAAATACCTTTGGTTAGCCCTCAGCCCATAGCTTCAGTGGTGCTTCTGATAACTGTGTAATACTACAGTAGAAATAGGTATCCATGTAGCAGTTGTAATCTCAGTCCTGTCAAATATAAAGTTGTGTGTGAGTGTGTTTCTAGATGAATGTGGTTGAGGCCATTCACAATCTCTAAATCTCCTGTATCCCTCTGATGTCACTCACCTTCAAAGATACCTTTGGACAGCTCATATGATCTCCATTTTGCTTGTGATAACTGTGTAATACTATAGTGTAGCAAACTAGTTAGATAGGAGTTGTGATCCTGGCAACTGTGCAAATGTGAGTGTTTGTGTAAGAGAATGTGTGTATCCTTGTAGAGACCTGATTTTGTGGTCATTCACACTTACAACACTTCCCTTACCCCTCCTTTAGCACTGCTGCTGAGTCACTCACCTTCAAAGATACCTTTGGGCAGCTTTCCAACATATAAACTCCATGGTGCTTGCTGTAACTCTGTAATACTATAGTGTAACTAATCTAGTTAGGTAGGAGTTCAAGTCCTGATCTTAACAACTGTGTAACTGTAAGTGTTTGTATGAGAGAGTGTGCGTGTCCTTGTAGAGACCTGATTTTGTGGTCATTCACACTTATAACACTTCCCTTACCCCTCCTTTTGCACTGCTGCTGATGTCACTTACCTTTGAAGATACCTTTGGACAGCTCTCTAACATATAAGCTCTGTGGTGATTGCAATAACTGTGTAATGTTCTAATGTAGCAAACTAGCTAGTTAGGTGTTCCGATCTTAGCAACTGTGTAAGTGTTCGTATGAGAGAGTGTGTGTATCCTTGTGCAGACCTGATTTTGTGGTCATTCATGCTTACAACACTCCCCTTACCTTTCCTTTATCACTGCTGCTGATGTCACTCACCTTCAAAGATACCTTTGCACAACTCTCCAGCATGTAAGCTCCATGGCACATGTGATAAATGTGCAGCAATGTAGTAGCAATAACTCCATAGGTATGGGTTTGAATCTCTTCCCTGGGAACTGTATATAAATATATATGTTTGTACCTCAAAGATTTTGGCCCCATTTACACCCAGTACTCATCTCAGTGCCTGACTTTACCAGTCCTGCAGATAGCATCCACCTTAGAAGTACCTGCTGGCAACCCCAAACCATGTAAGGTCAGTGGTGCATGTGGTAAATGCACAACCATAATAGTCTTTAAAGGTCATCAGATTGAAATTTGAAATTTGAACCTCACCCCTAGCAAATGTGTGTGTAGGGTAAAACATTTTTGAGAATCTCTCACCCAGTGCCAGACTTTACACGGGCTGGTGATGTTCCTCACCTTAGAAGTACCTTGGGACAACACCCATCCCATAAGCTCTGTGGTATGTGCAATAAATGCAGTATACTGTAGTAGCAATAATTAAATGGGTATGGGTTTGAGTCACATCCATGGCAAGTGTTTGTGTGTGTGCACATATGTATGTCTGTACCTCAAAGATTCTGGCCCTATTTACACCCAGTACACATCTCAGTGCCTGACTTTAGCAGTCCTGCAGATATCATTCACCTTAGAAATACCTTTTGGCAGCCCTAAACCATGTAAGATCAGTGGTGCATGTGGTAAATTTCTAACCATAATAGTCCAAAACAAATAATTAGATAGAGGTTTGAACCTCACCCCTGGACAATGTCGATGTGTGTGTAAGGTAAAATATTTTTTGGAATCTCCCATCCACTACATCACCCACTGCCATTATTTACCAGGGCTGGTGATGTTCCTCACCTTAGAAGTACCTTGGGACAACATCCATCCTCTAAGCTCCATGGAGTGTGTGATAAATGGGGTACACTATAATAAGAATACATAGCTAGGTAGATGTTTGAAACTCATTACTTGTGTGTGTGTGTTTGTCATCAGTATACTGTGTGGGGGTCAGTGTGACTGTGTAATAACAGGATTCATTGGGGGGGTGGGTTTTGCTAAATTATTATGTTGAGGACCTAGTATATGTCACAATGTCCACATTACAAGGCCAACTGTTGTCAAACACCATAGAGGTTGGTGTAGACAATCCACAGTCCTAAATGTGACAGTATGGATTAGTGAACAATATAGGCAACCCTTCTATTACTCAGAGACCACTCTCCACCCATGTATCATACACAAACACACTTGCCTAGGCAACAACCACTATATCAGTAGTCCCCCCTGCATATTGCCTCACAGATAGTACCCATGGTGTGATTGCAGTGGACTACATGGCTGTTGACCACAACAGTGCCACTGACATCAGAAAGTACTTTGATGTGTTACATCTCCTGAGTCAGTGTGTGTTATCCAGCATGTAAAAGGACATGGCACTCTGTTCCATTCCCTCAGTAGCCCAATCAATGTGTACAGTGGCTCTTTTGCCATGTTTCCCACTGGACTCCTGCAACATCTGCAGAGTCTGCAAATGTACCCTACAAAGGGAATACCATGCCTTATACACCTGCCCTGCATGGACATAGGCCACTAACTTCACTGAATATCCATATCATACTGTCAATGTAGGTACAATCGGTACCTCAGTTACATAGCCAGGTCTCACCAAATGAGGTCAGGAATGCTACATCAGAAGATACCAATCTATCCACACATCATGCCCCACAGACCTTAAGCACACTTCCACATGTCAAGGAATATGCATGTGGGACATGCACAACCCAGACACTGTCCATGTTATGGAATATAGATCACATACATGGGAAGATGTGCACATCACTGGCCACCCACAATAGAAACCTGGATGAGTGGATGGGGAATACAATACCCACCCCTGGGGACCACTCCAGTGACTATACAACTGAGCCACATGGGGGACTATTGCCATATGGCCTGATGTCAAGGTATTCCCTTGGGCTAGCATTGTAGAGCCTTCAGGCCCATTCACCTACTACAGACCTGTGAAGCAATGAATCTATGGATCTCAGTACTGGCAAGTGTGTGTGTGTGTGTGTGTGTGTGTGTGTGTGTGTGTGTGTGTGTGTGTGTGTGTGTATGTATGTGTGAATAGTAATCCCAGAGTGTTTGGTTGATGAATATCCCCTGTGGCTGTGGTTATTAGCAATCAGAGTTGTGTCCAAACCAGAACATGTACCATTCTCCATTCTACAACAGATATTACCTATGTACAACCCTCAGGCCTATAATCTGTGAGGCATATGCAATCATTGTGTTACAGACCAGGAATTACCATGCACATACTGTACCCTGCCTATGACATGGTGGATGTATAACCACACTGTCATACCATGTGGTCTTGCTGCAGGGCCACTTCCTGGTGACACACAGACACCTAGAATGGAAATGGGATACAGCATGTGAGAACACATTCATTCACTCAACACTTCACTTGTGGGGGGAGAGAGAGGTAAAGCTGGCACTGAATGTGTTGCCAAGACTGTGGCCAATATCTGTTGTCTCAGGATAAGTATTAGCTTTGTGCAGTAACTCACAGCACTTGTGTTTAATGTTGTGGAGGTTGTTGATGTAATTATCAAGGCTGTTGTGACTGTCATCAGTGTTTGCTGCATCTCTGCTGCCATAGATACCTGTCAGGGACTCCATGAGGGATCCAAAGTTGTGTTTGAGGCTACCAAGGGAATTCAACAGACATGGGGTACCACCTTTTCCTGCAACAGTGCCCTCCATCTGATGTACACTTTAGTAATGGCAGGGGACCATTGCATTGTCTCCCTGTGTTTGGAGGACAGTGTCTGGCTTCTGTTGGATCTGGCTAGTACCATGCATTCATGTACCTGTTTTTACAGTCGCTATGTGTATGATTCTACAGTCATGCAGCTACATCCCATTCCCATGGGTGCAGGGAAGACATCCACCCCTGTTTTAATGACTGCAAAGTCAGCTTTGGAGTGTTTTTGCCAAGTGGCTATTTTTGTGGGGGGTGTGGCTGACATGTTGAGTTCCATGTTGATTACAGCCTGTTTGAATCTCACCATGCAGGAATTGACATCGGGGGATGAGTAACAGTCCCATATTTAAGTGGTCAACACAGGTCAAGATTGTTGCATCCCCTACAAGGTTTCAGTATGAGTTGGTCTAGGGCAATGTAAGTGATGAATCCCAGAAATGTTGGGCCACTGTAATGGTGATTGGCTACATTCCCCAGGTGATGTAGGGGAAGTTGAAGACTCATACTATGTCAAGTGTTGCACTGGACCTTCAGAGATGGCAGTGTGTTGAGGAATGTGCATCGACAGTCTAGGGACATAGATGTGGACCCATATCAGGCTATGGCCTGGATTGCACTATTACCCCAAGGCAGTTGTACCAGAAGTATCTCTAATGCATTATGATGGGATACTAGTCTGGAGGTGTTCCTATCCATAAAGAATATGGAGACAACTCCCCCTGTGGAGGTGTGGTGTGGTCCATGTTTGGAGGCTGACAGCTGTGGAATGTGTCATAGCCTGATACTACAGGTCTGCTGTCTGCTGCTGTGAACCACCTCTCCATTACATCAGACATATGTCCTCCACTCCAACAACTGCTATGAGTGACTGCATCCTGACAGTTAGATGTCCACTGTTGAGCAACATGACCCTCAGTTTGCATACATGTGCAGCTGTTATGGTGGCAATAACATTAGGAACACTGCCTAATAAGGCACCATAGGGGTGGGAAGACACATAGTGAGTACCTGGCAACCCAGCGATGACAGATGTAGGACATCCGCAGCAAGTCATTGCATTCTGTCAGTCATGCCATCCCAAGCAGAGAGGTGCTGGAACCCCTGAGAATGACACATAACACATAAGCTAATGTTCCAGTCAACCATCTGTTTATAGTACCACAGCATCATTATGGGTGACAGTGGTATACTGCCCAGGGCTATTGTCACACCTTCCTGGACCACATAATCAGAGAGTTCAACCATGTCTCCTGTCATGTAGTCCAGGGAGGTGTGTCCCAAGTCATTCACACCCACATGGATACGGAGTGATATTCATAGTTGTTGTGGAGTGACATGACTGGCTGTGTCATGTGTTAGATGCTGGCATGTGATTGATATTTGGCTGTTACCTGCTCCATATTCAACCTAGTGAGTGGGATGTGTGTGCCTCAGTATTGAGTTACCCATGATCACTGTAATGTGCAATGTGGTTAGCCTTAGGAGCTTAGGTTGGGGGCACACTGTGTAGGTTAAATATGTGTCCCTTGGCATGTACCATGTCACGGTGTCTGAGTGGGTGGGTGTCTGCTTTGCTGGTCTGTGCTGTTTGGGTAGATGTCCATTGAGTGCCTCAGGGAAGGTGGGTGTGTGGCTTTTCACTGTATGTCATGGCTGTCAAAGTGGGTGCCACGGTGAGCTATGTGTTCCACATGGTGTGGTGCAGGTGTTGATCTTATCCTCTTGACCTGCTAATCCAGTCCTTGCTGGAGAGTGCATATGTCCATATTGGGTGATATATGGGTAACCCTCACAGGTCTGATTATTTGGAGTTTAGAGGGGAGAGTTGTCTGTGTACTTGTGGCAGTTGCAACAGTGCCCCAGAATGGACATGTGCACCAGGTTAATGGGTGAAAGCACAGATAATGGCCCTTCAAACATGCCAGGAGGGGTGGACATAACTAGCATGTACTGGGACAACATCTGTAATGAACGAGTACTGCTGACAGCTCCCAGGTGTGCCACACTCCATGATACAATAACCTGGTGAAGTGCCAAGCCATAATGTTAGTTGAATTGCAAGACAGAAAAAACTGGCTTGATGTATGGTTGGAACAGATTTCAGACTGTCTGCCACCTGTAATACTTTACCACAGCTGTGCAGTTAGCAGCAGCTTTGGCCATGCAAAAGTTCAGTAAGCTCTGAAGAGCATGCATTAACTGCATAATACTATAGTAGATATACCTAGATAGGCAGGAGTTTTAATCACAATACTGGCAGGTGTTTGTTTGTGTGTATATGTAGGTGTGTGTGAATCATGTACTATCTGGCTCATACCATTTTTGACCTGTGTACTACCCTTTACACTTCCATTCACTCCAATTTAGTAGGCCTGCTGATGTCATCCACCTCAGAAGTACCTTTGGTAGATGTGGATATGTATAAGCTCTGAAGAGTGTCTCATAACTGCTTTGCATTATAGTAGGAATACCTAGATAGGCAGGAGTTCTAATTGTAATACTGGCAAATGTGTGGGAATCATGTACTATCTGGCTCATACCATATTTGACCTGTGTATTACACTTCCTTTCACTCCAATTTAGTAGACCTGTTGATGTCATCCACCTCAGAAGTACATTTGGTAGAGTTGAATATATATAAGCTCTGTGGTGCATCTCATAACTGCATAGCACTACAGTAGGAATACCTAGATAGGCAGAATTCTAATCCTAGTACTGGCAAGTGTGTTTGAATCATGTACTGTCTGGCTCATTCCATTTGTGACCTGTGTACTACCCTTTACACTTCCCTTCACTCCAATTTAGTAGACCTGTTGATGTCATCCACCTTAGAAGTACCTTTGGAAGAGGTGGAAATGTATAAACTATGTGGCGCATCTGATAACTGTGTAACACTATAGTAGGAATACCTAGATAGGCAGAAGTTCCAATCCTAATGCTGGCAAATGTTTGTGAGGATCATATCATGTGTGGCTTATACCATTTTGATGTGTATACCATACACGGCTTGTGACCACCTCCCACAGCCATTACTTTATAGAGTGTGGTGACAGCATCTGCCTCACATGCAGCAGGTTAAACCATTGTACAGTCCTCTGTACAGATGTGTCTGGAATATCCATATGTTTGAAACCTATACATGGTTGTAAGCAATCTGTGTACCTTAACAATGCCCATGTAGTAGATATTATAGCCAAATAGACCACAGTTAGTGTACTGACACATGTGGCAGCATGAGGTATCATACCTGACTGAAACATCATGCTGATAGGACGTCTGCTGCCCTTACAGGTGGCCTGCCTTGTAGGTGCAATACATGAGTACAGATGCTTGGTTTTACAAGTGAACTGTACCTGTTATGGGTCGCATTAAAGGCTGGAAGAGGTGTGGACTGTAATATTGTAGTCCTAATTAGTATGTAACAGAAACACCTTGCATCTTAAGAGGGGTGTGTACACAATGTATATCCACTGTGTACCAGTAATGTGTCACACATGAGCTTACCTTAGGCTATTTGTCCATCACAATTTCCTGGCCTCTGTCCAGATGTCTTGGCATTGACAAGTTGCAAGGTTTGCTACAGGAATGTTGAATTCAAGTCATACAGGCCCCAGTGGTGATCACTGTGATGCAATACAGTTAACCCCAGCACAAGTGAACATGCACAACAAGCAATATAGCTATTACATAAAGCAATATAGCTATTACTTATGGTTGTACGCATGATAAACTGCATGTGCTTCACATGCCTGGGGTATTGCCAGACAGTCACAAAATAATGTCATATTCACAAGCTTCAGGCTGCTGTCCCATATGCAGACCAGAGGGTCCTAGTTAGTTGTGAGAGGGAGTTATTGTCAGCAGACACACATGTGGCCTTGGTATAGGATGGATGCAGCATGTCTGCACATCTACAGTACTAACCGCAATAATACGCAATGTCCTTTCCTCACCATAGATGTGCACCTCTGTGCATTAGAAAACTCCATCACAACTGCAATTGGACTTGCCACATGCATGTAGATACAATACAGATACATGTATGTTTGATACATTAGTGTACTAATCCCCACTGGGCCCTTACCTATTAGCTTCTCATCCAGTGTGTGTGTGGGTGTGCAACCCACCTCCACAATGGTTCCTTCAGCGTCATGGCTTGTATGTTCGGTGTGTTGCCCAAGTGTGATGAGAAGCTCCTCGGTCTGTGTCAGTGGGGGCTGGATGACTGGGCCTCCACCTGTGGCTAGCTGGTCCCTTGCTACAGCAGCAACCCATTGATAGGCATGGCATTTGAGGTCGGTGGCCTGATGCTGCACACGCAGATAAGTTCTGCTTTGCAGGCCGGCATCATTTACCCTCTGGACCACACTGTTCCACAGTGCAGTCCTCTCCTACACATCGTCTGCTCTCCGTCCACATGACAGGGCATAATGTCCAATCACATATTGGGTGTTGATGTCTGTTTCCCCAATAGAGAATGCTGGTAAGCAAGCACTCTGCATGTTACCTGGAAGACATAAACAGGAAAATGTCACAGGACCTCATATAGTTGTCACAATGCACATCAACAGTGGATATTACTTGCAAATAATCCAGACTACACCGGAACCCTCCAAGCTATCATGGCTATAGCAACTTGCATTACACGTCTGTCCATGAGCTGTCTTATTCCCCCCAATGTTGGACACTTGATTGCATAATCCTCTAGACTCCATTCATTTCTGTATAGAGGGTTGACAGTGGTCATCTTGCATGTGGCTGGTGTGTGTATGGTGTATGGTCTGTGTTTGACTGTGGTGTGTGATGGAGCTCTGAGCTCATGCCTGAGTTCATGTAGGTGGCAGACACTGATGATATTAAGCCCCATGGAGATATGCTGTTGCGGCCATCAGAAGGCAATATGTACATGCTCACCATTGCTAAGGGGAGGAGTGTGGTTCATGTGTATATCTCCATGTACAACTGGGGTGGACAGGGTGGCGATGTCCCCACCTAACCTGTGTGATGCAGGTTGCCTATATGCATGGCATGTGTGTATGAAGTGATCTTTAACCCCAGTACAGGGTGAATTGTGCTGTTTCATCTGAGACTTACAACATACGTGGAGACATGGTTGCAATTGTCCTTGGTAGTGTGGATATGTCTGATTCATAGTCATAGTCAGCCTTACAGGACATCACCTGTGAACTTAATGGCTCGCTCAGATATAGGTGGACTTGCTTCAAAGTTGTTGCCTGCACCTATGTGTCCCTGTACAGCCAATGTAGCAGCCTATTATGTGGTTTGTGTATTGCTGTTGTCCACCAAAGGGGATCACTCTACCTTGGTGGAGGCTGGATATACAGGTCATGTACTGCTGCATCCATATAGCTACAGTGGATATAAAGGGTACACACCCCTGATATACTGCCTGGTATTTGTGCAATTGGAACATGACACCACAATAGCTAATTTCATAACAATTCCCACCTGTAGTCCATCCTATAGCCTGTACAATTCAGTTGAAAACATAACAATCTGGTCTGTGAAAACATATGGAAATAACACTCGGTACAATAAGCCAGATGAATGAGTGTGCACACCCTTAAACTTGTGCATGGACCTCTTGAGATGGTTACAGCATTCATCCGTCTTGGTCTGGACTCTAACATCATGGACATCTTCACTTGGCAATAGTTCCTCTCCTTCCTAGAAACACATTTGATTGTATTTCATTGGAATTGTACAGGTTACTGGTCACATTCAAAACATGAAACATTATAAAATGATCTTCTGTGGTCTGATTGTCATACAGCACACAAACATGGCATTCCAACAGGGGTGTGTACACTTCTGATATCCACTGTATATAGGTGTTAATAGAGATGGTAGTGGTAGGCATGGACAGAGGGTAATAACACAGGTGGACACATCTCTGATTAATACCTGATAATCATGCCTATTCCACTACCCATATCAGTGTCATGGCAATGCAAAAACCAGTAGCTGTATACAAATATGTCTGTTGTATGCACTGACACTGATGTTACACACATGTGCAACATGCACAACCTATTTCCACGACTGCTTGAAACCCATGTGATTAGTTTTGTGCCCTCCAGCTGAACATATGCATACATGTGTTCAGGGGATACCTAGTATACATTTCTTTTGAATGTAAGTTTGGCACATTGTATTTACAGTATTGCTGCTCAATCATAAGTTTCAACCTGTTACAGCAGAATGTCTGGACAATGGCACACATAAATGGGTGTCAAAAAGGACATCAGTACTGATACTGTATTAATATAGCTGAACCATACATTAGTATGTTGATTGTACAGTAGGCATTGACATCACTGTCATAACCTGGAAGATGTCCAGCAGTCATAAGTAGGCTGTTATGTTACAATGCCAATGCTCACAGACCTACCAATGGTTTGGCTGACATAACACAGGTATAAGTGTATGTGACTACAGCTATCAGTCACAAATGTGCTTATTGTCCAGTAGAACACTGTACAGTTGAATGTTATTAATTTAATATATCACATGCAGTTCAACACACATTTCTGCAACATTACTCTACTATGCACACACCGTCTATAGGTGTCTTAGGTTTACAAGGCAACGATGTGTCATACTCATAATGACAGGTAACATGGATATGGAAAACATCCCATTAACTGACCTAGCAGTGGCACAGTCAAAACTGTTTGACAGACACCCCTGCAGTTGTCATGTATGAGCTGTCCATTCCCAGGTGAGTCAGGCTCCTGAGCTGTGCTTCCATCTCACAACCTCTCAGAGCATCACATCTGGACAATGCCTAAAACGATGGAAGAATAAATAGGGACAGACTTTAAATATACCTGATACAAACATAGGAAGTTCATAGAATGATACATTTAGCATTACAATGAATATTCCAAAGGATGTGAAGTCTAAAACTCAAATATTTGTCATTATCTGATGACTTCAATCCTCAGCTATTGCCAGAAAAGTACAGATCTCAGGAGGAACAGAAAAAAAAAACATGATGGTAAAATGTGGATGTTCTGTGAGGATCTGTACAGGTGAGAGGTATGTCTGTGATATCTCCAACTGCAGAGAGGGCCAGATGCTATGGCCATAGCAGCTATTTAGCAGGACATTAGTACAGCATGTCTAGTTGGGAAATATATTCCTCCAAATCATATTTCCCATTATTCCAGACCAAGTACTACATTCAATTACTTACTATTCCACTTACCTTTTTTCTTTCTTATCTTTTCCATTTTATGTTTCATTTGTTATTTCTCTCTCTCTCTCCCTGTCTCTCTCTCTCTCTCCCTGTCTCTCTCTCTCTCTGTCTCTCTCACTCTCTCTATGTGCACTACAGGGATAGAGCTGGTTTGAATAGGTGGCAGCGTGACTTTTGTAGGTGATGCTCATGACCAGGTGATGCCCTGTGCACCTATTAGGGTTCCCCACTTGCTAATTCCATGCAGAGCAGCTGTGTAGTTCTTCCAATAGCCAATGTCATGGCACATATAGGTGGCAGTACACTAAACACAGAAAGTGTGATAAGAGACTTAGGGACACAGGTGGACAGTGGTCTCACCTTCCATAACCACATCGCCACAACAGTCAGGAAATCCTTCTATGTGGCACACCTCATCACAAAGGGCTTTTCATCCAGAAAAAAGGAGGTCATTGTCCCACTGTACTCATCCCTCATTAGACCCATTATAGAATACAACGCCCCATTTGGTATGTACCTCTCAAGACATCTGCAACAACTGGAAAGGCCTCAGAAATACCTCACTAAAAGAATCACAGGCCTAAAGCAGATGCCCTACGCTGACCACCTTAAAAAACTCCAGCTATACTCTGTTGCATATCGTCTACTCAGAGGCGATCTCTGCTTAACATACAAGGCCATGTCAAACCCAGAGCTGTTGGACATGCTACACTTAAAGAAATCCCAATCCCTCAGAGCTACACGCTCCAGGGATCTAAACCTTGTCATCACAATAAACAAAACATGCTGGAGAATAGGTTCCTGACCCAGAGACTCCCCAGACTCTGGAATAGATTGCCCATACATGTCAAGCAGAGTGCCTCTTTGGACCTCTTTAAGAGGAACCTTGACGACTGGATGGGAGAAAGGAAATTCACCCCAGGGATCACGTCAGTCACCCTGCTAGACAGAGGTCCAGGAAAGTAAATAATGTGGGAAGAAATAGCCAGGGAATTGTTATGGCTAGGCTTGTATAGGCCCTAGGGTTGATAGCCTAGTACCAACCTATGAACCTATGAACATACTCCTATAAATGAGTACTCCATGTGGGCATTGGCCCTTTCCCTTACTTCTGAGAAAGACATCCTGGAGTTGTGTGAGCTACTACCTCTTACAACAAGACGTGTGGAGACAAGCCGACTAAATAGTGAGGAAGGTTCAGGACTTAAAAGCAGAATGTGAGTATTGCTGTTATATGTTTGTAATACTGCTAGTTTAACAGTGTTTGTCTGCACATGCTACTTCTGCATGGGTTTCAGTCTGACAAAGTTCTGTCTCAGCATAGCTTGCAACTGTAGGGTCATCCACATAATGGCCAGAGAGGTGTTGTCCTTGGCAAATTAGTAGCATACTCTGATGATTGCATTATGTAGATGGTAACATCCATTTGTTTTTCTGACTTTATATCCCTCAGAAAAGATGTGTTACAACAAACCCTGTAACACCAGCAACATCCTCAGTGTATAACAGCAATATTTCATGTATGACTGTGTATTTGGGATTCTGTTCACCAATTATGTCAGGCTTTGTCCAGATGTCATACATAGGTATAATAGTCTATCATTATTTAATGCTGGAATTCCTGCTGAGGGGAATGGCTGGGAAACATGTTGAAGTCTATACATTCAAGAGGTAGGTGTATAGAGAATGCTCTTAATTGGCCTTGTAACATATTTTACGTGGGGGACAGCAACACGTTTTAAAACTAGTCTGTTAGAACATGCCAGATGTATTACTGATAAGAAATGTGTCAGTTCTATAGCTGTAAATTTGATTAAATCACACCATGGGGACAGTAGTGGGTCTCAAGGTACTGTTTCTGAAATTGTTTGTTCCTCAGTGTGATGAAACATTCATAAAAGGACAATTGTTATGTACAGACTTCAGTGTATTAACTGTGATACTTTATCCCATAGGGGGTTAAATGATGAGTGTAATTGGAGGCTGTGTATTCAGTTACATAATTAGGTGTTAATTGCTTCTTGAAATTAAGGCATGTATTATTGGTGATATTTACTCCTTGAAGGCTTTGGCCAAGACATCAGAGTATAATAAACATGCATGAATTACTGGCTGGTTGTATTTTTGTTTGCTATGTTCAGACATTTTATTTGTTTTGCTAAGAGATTGTTGTATGTCTGGCCATTGTGTGTGTATATATATATATATATATATATATATATATATATATATATATATATATATAAAACATATGCTGCTGATAGACCACCCACAACTGGGGCAGCATGCACAGTTGGATACAAAAGCAACCATGAGACTCACATCTGCCGACCCCCACACACAGTCCAAATAACTGAGTGAACCGTACACTTCTACAAAATCATTATAGGCCATACACAATGGCCAGACATACTGTGTGTAAGCAGCAGTGGTACGGCGGTAGCATTGTTACCTCACAGCAAGAGGTTTTCCCGTTCGATTCTCAGCTTGGCTTGGGAGTGCCTTCTGTGTGGAGTCTACATGTCCTCCTCGTGGTTGGGTAGCATTCGAAAGACATGTGTGCGTAAATGGGCATGCCTTCGTTGAAGGTTGGGCATTGAGCTGTCACCTCGGCGTTTCATAAAAATCTACTGCCAATCATTAGCGGACCGGAGTTCCACTGTGGCGACCCCTTATTGGAAAAAGCCGAAAGACAAACAACAACAACATATATTTATATATATATATATATATATATATATATATATATATATATATATATATATATATCTGTGTGTGTGTGTGTGTGTGTGTGTGTGTGTGTGTGTATACATGTCTCTCTATCTCTCACTCTATATATGTATACATACATTTATATATATATATATATATATATATATATATATATATATATATATATAAACTAAAGAACTTTGCTATGTGTGTACACCTCAGTATTTATTGGTAATATATCTATATATTGTTGTACACATATTTGGATCTCCCTACATATCTCACTCTCTCTCTCTCTATGTATATTTCTATTATAGATACCAATCCTTCCTAATTCCACACTTGTCTCTTCCCTATTTTAAACTGGCTATAAAGAAGGGTATGTTTGATAAAAACATCCTTAAACTGTACAGCTTAGGTGGCTTACTGTAAAATTGCTTTGACTATAGTGTGCAGGATCCTGGATTGAAAACCTGCAAAGATTGTTTATTTTTTTGCTAGGCAGAACAAGGACTGTTGGTTGCAGAGTGGTTATGGTGATTTTAAGCAGCTTTGAGCGTGTTTGTGCAGGTTTGCACAATGGTAAGCAGTGCTAATGTACGGTTAAATAAATAGGCACTTACATCATGTAGGCTTCGCTTACCAGTGCACAAATCTGCTTAGCATTTACTTTTAAGCAATGGTGAAACCTGCTAAACATAGCTGAGCCCTGGTAACCAGTGATCACATTCCTGTCTGATAATCTAGCAGGGTAATGACATCTTTAATAAGTGTACTTAATTTCCTGTTCATAACATGTTTCTATGTGCTGTCATTACAGTAGCAAGGGGTGTGAGTATACTGTATGGGACACCTGGGTATACTTCAGAAGTACCACAATCTTTTAGCTTTGGATTTGATTCATACATGGGTAGTATCCCAAGTTATAGGCAGTCACGTTTGCATGTTACACCAGCTACAGTGCACTGGCTGGCAGAAATAGTTTAACACATATTGTATCACTATGTTAGTACGTTTTTTCAAGTAAGAGTAGATTGCAGACTGTAGTACTAGACCCATACACCCTTACATGCATGCTGGACTCTGAGTACTGAGTAGCTTGTTCTAGGTGTTTGAGCTGTATGTTTATATGTATCTCCTATTGGATATTGCTCTGATATGTTGATATTAACTGTAGAGTATTTTGTTCTTTGGACACGTCAGTGAGGACTGCTGTTGTAGTAATGGCATATCTTTCAGTTTCAGACATCTGTCTTTCAAAACATTCATCATAATGTATAACCTGTTGGCTTTCTACTTTCTGTCTGTCCTCTGTACAGATGTGCAGATGTCAGGTATTGCTATGGCAATACCACTATGTAGGTGCCTACATAGTATTGTGCTGTGGAACTGGACACTGCTGTAGTTTCGACATATGGGATATTCCTTAATGTGGGCCTTGCCCCATTTCCTTGCCTGTGTGAAGGACACTGCAGAGGTGGTGGCCTACAGATTCACATACAGTGGTTGGCAATACGTCACAGGACAAGACATGTGGAGACAGTCAAGATTTCTGAACAGATTCTATGTCATCAGTGCTGTTATACACATGGTGGATTGATAGATTGACATGGTTTGTGTAGACATGCATTTAGTGTGTGACGTCATGACTCACAGTGATACATCTCTGACATACCTCTCCACTGGCATGCTGTCCACAGATTGGCCACACATCTGCCTGTCATGTTTTGTGTGTTCACCAGACAGTTGGTGTCCTTGGTAAATCAGTTGTAGACTCTGGGGAATGTAGTCAGTAAATACTCACATCTATTGGTATTACCAACACCATATTCCTCATAAAGGATGTTACAACAAACCCAGTGACATCTGCAACTGTCTCAATGTATGACAGCAGTATGTCCAATCTACTCCTGTGTTTGTGCCTCTGTTTCCACCTAGTTATATAGGGGCTGATACAGAGCTTACTAAGGTGGGGAATGTTATCAAAGGCTTTGGCCAGATCAAGATAAACTGTATGTATCACCTTGCCATCATCCACAGCACATGTGACTGACAGCAAGAGGATGACCAGACTGAACGAGCAGGTATGAGCTACCCTTCACAAAGTAAAGTGTGTGGGATCCTAAGTCTTTAGATTCCCACATCCCTGTTTATTAGGTGCATGATGATGCATTCTATAGCTTCACATAACAGACTTGTCAGGCAGTTGAGGTGGTATTTCCCAGGGTCTGTAGTTACACTTAGTTTGTGGAGAGGGGTGACTGTAACAGTGCACAAACCAGTAAGGACAAATCCTGTGCTTGAACAGTGTATACAGGTAAGGTGCCAAGTCATTCATGTAGAACACTGCCAGGGATATTCTAAAGTCCCATAGAAGATGTATTCCTGACTTGGACACTGGTGTTGTAACCTGTGCTGCAATAATACTGAGTGCCTGGTGGTGTACTGGTATTGTGGTTGGTCCTTTGGGGGGTGTGAAGGGTAATGTTTGCAGTCAAGATGTCAGCCAGTATATTGGCATTATTTGTTGGCTCAGTCTGGGAGGTACCATTGTCTAGTAGATCAGAACAATTCTTGGTATTACCATGGAGATTCTTTACACAACTGTATAAGGCCTTGTGGTTGTCTTTACTATGTGCTCCAAGTCTGTTCTCATAGCTAACTTTGTAGTATTTGCTGAGGGATCTCAACTATTCATTGAGGCTGATAAGGGTTTATTTCCTGTCTTGGGACTTCACCTTATTCCATATAATTTCCCTCCTTCTGTTGTGCAGATTGTTTAAGGCAGCAGAGCACCAGATCAGCTTCCTTTTTTTTGGAGGCGAGGGTCCTGATTGTATTGGGTAAGGCGGTATCCATGCATTTGTGTATGTGTTCATAGTACATTATTGTTTGATTCAGCTGTCATGCAACTAGTCTCCATTTGCATGGCTGCCGTGAGGTTATCCACCTCTGATTTTATGGGGCCATAGTTAGCTTTGGAAAAGTTTTCATGGTGGTTGCCTGTGCAGTGGGGGTAGGACGGCTGTGGATTTCCAAAGGTGATTACTTAGTGTTCAGATATAAAAAGTGAGGTGTTGACTATTGGTGTAGAGCAACAGTGGCCCATGTTAGGAAGGACCAGGTTGATGTGATGGGCATGTGCATTGGTACATGAGTAGCTTTCCCACTCAATGGTGGGGTAGTTGAAGTCAACCAGTATGAGAGTGTTAGGTTGGACACTAATATTCTCCAGGGTGTTTATGGACATGGGGTGTGAGTCTTGGGACTTGTATAGGGACCTGTCGCAGGCTGCAACCTGAACCACTGTCTTACCCAATGTTAGCTATGCCTGCAGGATCTGTAATGCATAATGTTGATCTACCACTCAGGAGATGTGTGCATCCTTTATGAATATGAAAATACTACCACCTTTGAAGCTTTAGTCCAGGTTCTGCAGCCAAAAGTTGTGGAATTAATTACAGGCTGGTAGTGCAAGGCTGCTTCCTGCTGCCTTTATCCAGGTCTCTGTTACAGCACAGATGTCACTGTTCCCCATTTTAAGGGATACTTCCAGTGAGTGAGTTTCCAGATTTAGAATTCCAGTGTGCAGCAGCATGACCCTCTGGTTGCATGTCTTTGTAGCTGGCATATATTTCTGTATATTTATGGATGTGTGTGTATATATATATATATATATATATATATATATATATATATATATATATATATATATATTTATTAACCTTTCCATGTATATATGTATGTATGCATATATGTGGATATGAATGTGGATGTATCTCTCTCTCTCTCTCAATACATATATGGGTCTGTATTACCAAAGCGAAAAACCCTATGAGAGAATACCAAAACATCGACCCCTATACCGTGAACAGCAAAAATCCCGAATGCACTAAACCGCAAAAAGAAAATATTGAAATGTCATAGTCGGTCAACCCCACCACCCGCTACATACTTCCTACCCAAGCAAAATAAATAAACCACATACATACACTAACCAAACCCTACTTCTAACCTAAACTAAAGCACCAAAACCCTACCTCCAACACTACATTAAACCCCACAAACACAACTATCTATGCACTCTCCTTAACCCCTCCCTAACCCTAAGGTCCATAACTGTCGCACACTTCCCCTACACACATACACCCAGATAAAATAAATAAAACACATACATACTTTAAAAAAAAAAACCCTACCTCCAACACTATACTAAACCCCATATACACAACTAACTATGCACTATCCTTAACCCCTCCCTAACCCTAAGGTCCGTAACTACTGCACACTTCCCCTACACACATACAACCAAACAAAATAAATAAAATACATACATACATTTAAAAAACACCTACTTCTAACACTACACTAACTCTTACATACATTACCTATCTATGCACTTACCTTAACCCAAATCTTAACACTAAATTCCTATCTATCGCACACTTACCTTACGGAGCTGTACCGTAGGTAGGCCAACCAAAACAAATCGACATTTCGAACTTCATGGTTTTGAACTTTCACGGTTTACGTACTTTGAGCAATACGGGTCGGCGTCTTCGTATTCGCCTAAAGGAATCTTCACTCTCCTAGTAGGAACCTTATATATATATATATCTATATATATATCTATATATCTATATATCTATATATATATATATATATATATATATATATATATATATATATATATATATATATATATATATATATATATATATATGTGTGTGTGTGTGTGTGTGTGTGTGTGTGTGTGTATCATGTATATATTTGTCCACATATATGCATCTCCATACATATATACATGTATATATAGACTACCTGACTCATTCTACAGACTCCTTTCCCTGCTGTTGGATGACTGTACTAACTGATATGTTTGGGATGTCATCACTATTTTGTAGTGCTCAGATGGTTTAATGGTACATTGCTTTGATCATAGTTTACAAGGCCCTGGGTCTAAGACTTGGAAGGACTTATTATTTTGTTGCAAGGCAGAACAGTTATATATCTACGCACACACACACACACACACACACACACACACACACACACACAAACATATATATGTATATATATATACATATGGGTCTATATAACGTTATCGAATCCCAATAACATCAAACACCACAACACTGACACACAAAGCCCAAACCGCTAATAATTCGAACCCCCTAAACCGTGAATTTTCAAATCTCGAACCATCATAGTCAGCCAACACCACCACACGCTACATACTACATACCCAAACATAATAAATAAAACACATACATACATACTCAAACCAAACCCTACTTCTAACACTACACTAAACCTTACATGCATTACTATCTATGCACTTACCTTAACCCGCACCCTAACCCTAAGGCCCATAACTATCGCACACTTACCGTACAGACATATACCCAAACAAAACAAATAATCCACACACATACAGTTAACAAAATCCTACTTCTAACCCTACACTATACCTTACATACATTACCTATCGATGCACTTACCTTAACCCACACCCTAACCCTAAGGTCCGTAACTAATGCACACTTACCTTACGGAGCTATACTGCAGATGGGCCAACCATCACACTTCGACATTTCGCGTTTCTCGGTTTTGTGTGTTCGCCGTTACCGTAGTTCACTCTTTACGTGTTGGTCTTCTGGTATTCGATATTACCAGTATTTGACAACGCAATTTAGACCCTATACATAATGTATATGTATAAAAAAATATATATATATATATATATATATATATATATAAACACACACACACAATGTGTATATATGTATGTATATATATATATATATATATATATATATATATATATATATATATATATATATATACATGTTCCCTACTATTGAATGACTCTGCTGCATGATATGTTTGAAAAAATATCAGACATGTCTACAACTCAGATGGCTTAGTGGTTAATTGCTGTGGATGTGTTGTGCACAGTCCTGCTTGCAAGAGTTGATTATTTTATTGCTGGGCAGAACAAGGGCTGTTGGATACAGAGTGATTAAGGCATTTTTAAGCAGTTGTAAGTGGGTTTGTGTGGTGGTAAGCAATGCCAAATTCCGGTTAAATATGCTTAAAGACATCCTTAAAAGTGCTTCATCTGGGTAGGCATTGCTTAGCATCACACAAACAGGCTTAATCCCTCTTACTACTGCTTAAAAAAGCTTACAACTGCTTACCCCGTGCCAATTTCTTTAAAAGAAAAGAAAAAAGGGGTGATAGGAAAGTAATGAAAAGAGGGCACAAAGAGTGAAAGACAATAAAGAAAGTAGCTAGGGATGTGCATGACAGGTGTAGGGAAGCCCTATAGCTGTCCATTTCTTCTACAGCAACAGCTATGCATATATACTAAATTTGGAGGTATAATTGGACACTCAAACCCCTGAGACAGGGGTGAGGACAACAATAATGTGTTGTGAAGACAATTAGACCAGATTACATGTGTCCAGTGGACACGTGTGAGAAATGGACAGCTATGTATGGGGTGAAATTTTTTGGGGGGAACAGGTTGCCTTTTTTAAGTTGAGAGCTGGATGTAGGGGAAGGATAATATGTATATTTGGGGAGGTAGGTTGGGTAGGAAGACAGACAACATAGCATACAGGGGCAGTATATGACACATATGGGGGGGTAAACACCTTGGATGGGGAGGGGTGTTTCGAAATCAGAAGCCCATGAGCCCCCAAATGGAACAGAGGGGACTGAGGTCCCCATCCATGGGCAGTCACCACTGCACTTTCACAGCCCCAAAGGTGACTGTGCTGGGGGCTGAGCAGGAGAGACAGGCTGACCCTCTAATTGCACCACGTGGCCTTCAAGCTGGCATAGCAGATCTCCATACTCCTTTTGGAGCTCACTGTCCACCAATCCCCTGACCTGGCTTCGAGTTATGGTATCCTGTCCATGCCTGCTCCTGGGGGGAGACAAGCCCCATCCCCTGAGAGGGTTCCACCCAAAGGTGATGCGGGACCAGCGGACGAGGAGGTCCGGGGTGGGTCCCAGATGTGCTGGTTCCCGGTGCCATGGCCAGATGAGGTGGGAGAGGTGGGTCCACAGGGACCGGCCTTCCCAAACGTGCTATGGTGTTACAGTTTTAGAACATATATGGGTTAGTAATAGTCAACACAATCCAGGGTTACCTATGACAGCATGCATAGGTATTCCCATTAACCCAAACCAACAGATTTGGAACAGCTGCATAGCAAACAGAACACATGCATACATGGAACCACAGTGGTCATTACAATGGCTTGCAGGTTACATTGATAGCAACAAGCCACAAATGATAGTATTTCAACATGGAACATTAATAGAAACACATTTCAATATTTGTTGAACAATAGGACATATGTCCCAATAGTAAGTTTGGTGTAAAACATACCCTTTGATTTGTGTGTTTAGATTATTGTTGCAGATATGGTGAGGGGGGTGAGATGTCAGTTAACAACTTGTATATCCTTGCGGTACTCACAACTTTCATGATCATTGCTGTAATCATTACTCTACAGGTATTATTACAATACCCTATGGCCTTGGTTTGGTCAGTGGTATGTTTGTACACAGTGTATAATTGAACCGTCTTATAGCTACTTTCTACTTCTTTTTCCTGGAAGACCTGTGGAGGGAATGTTTGTTAACACTACCTGTTTCTACACATGTTCCCAAAACCCTACTTACAATTATACGTGCAGCTTACTACCACTCCCAGGATTCAAACCATGGCTGTGTCTGCTAAAAATACAACAATTTGTGTTTCATCAGAGTGAGCTATTAAGAAACTGCTGTTTTTTTTTCTTTTTGCGTTTTCTGTATAAGTCTCCTTTGGTTGTACAATCTGACCTTGTAATTACAACATTTTTATACAGACATTCCTAGATATATTTTTCATGTAGCACAGTTTGGGAAACAATGGTTAACACAACATTATTATTCAGATATCAGATCTTGGCAAATGCAACATGTCAAACCATACAATACTGAAGTAAACATAACCAGTCCAGGATTTAGAACTTTATTGCCAGGCAGTTACAGTTTTTTTTTAAATATGACCTATATGGGACTATTACTGTCATATTGCCTGGTTTGTTCAGTACAAACCATACACATGTTTATACTGCCAGGTAACATTCTACTCCTTTATATTTATTTGGTATGACTACTACAAGTAGGATTGTTACTCAATAGCCACGCGACGCAGCCTTTGCAACCTACTGGCATGGGCTTCCTGATTTGTAGCCTGCTCAGCTGGAGCTGTAATGAAAATAGAGAAACATTTAGGCATACCTATCCATCACATACACAGGCTGGACTTTGGTAAATAGTTATTGCTATGTATACTTACACACTGCTGAGACATCATCCCTCTGCCTTGCTTCTTGAACACACTGTTCCAAGAGCTCCCTCTTCCTCCATTTCAGGTCAGCATAGTGGTGCCAGAACTGCTTACCCATCCAAGGGATACCAGTGGCACTGGTGGGATCATGGGCGAGACTTTCCAGACTTCTGCTTTACATTAGGAGCCCTGGTACTGGTCCTGCAGCAGTCTCAATTTCCTGCATGGAAGTTTACTGAATCCAGGGGACACTTTTTATACATAAGATTTTTTTTTTCTCAAATGATCTTTATTTCTGCTAGATGTTAATTTATTTGAACGGATACCTTCTATCTTGTTATTAAAGTGATAACCAAAACTATCTCTACATTTTTGTGATATTTATAATTTTGTGTTCCATTATTGCTGGCTTGTTTGGTTAATGGTGCATATTATTTAACATTGTTAATGTTTCAATTAAAAGCAGCCTCATCCAGTTTCATTTTCTTTCATTTAAGATAAACTGAAGACAGTAATTATTGTGATACAGCATCAAGCTCTATATGAAAAGAAGATAAATCCCTGCAATCCAGTTATACATTGTTATGAACAAGTCAATATCACATATACTTTTTTATGTTAGTTTTGCAAACTACATGAGATCTGTTTTTTTATTAGAGGAAACATTTTTGACAATGTTTTTTTTCATTTTCAATTTGTACTACAGTCCATTTCTATACCTCTCTCGTTGTGAAGTGTTTTGAAGAACTCCTAACCCTAAGTTGTTTTCTTAAATATAAAATTAAATCATTCAAATTTATATCAATGTGCCTTGAGTCATGTCTGTTTTAAATGCATCTCTTATAATACAGTATATATACCTAACTGTTCCTATTGTAATATATTTTATATTGACAGGACCATAGGACCAAAGGAGGTTTAAATACTACAGTTTATGAGAATGTCTATGAAAAAAAAGAAAAATAGCATTAATAATACTTGACACAAATATTCCACATTATGTTTGAATCTTAAAGTTTTATTTATTTATTTATTTTTATGGAAAACATTACAGATGGTAAATTGGGGAGAATTATAGATAAGCTAGAATATAAATGGTAAGGCTTGCTAAATACTTGTCAAACTCCATGTCTCAGACAGTACATAAATTTAAAAACATTGTTGAAAGATAGCCCTTTGAAACATTTTGTAATATTTTGATTTCATGTTTATACAATACAGTCTTTCCTTGCTAGCACATCAGAATCTGCATATTTTTATTTTCAGCTACTATATTTAAAATCTTGTGATTTTTTCCCCTTTGTAATACTTAAACCTCCCTTATAACTTTTCCATCAGACTGACAAAGCATATAACAAAGATAAAATTGCTCACTGATGGTGTATGCATTATTTATGATCATAAAAATGGTCTTGAAAGCTTTTTGTAATTTTTTATAACACTGCATGCTTATGGCTTCTACTATATAATCAAAGCATGTAACATCATACAACTATTCATTAGAGCTTGTTGAAAGTTCTAACCAGAAACTCTGTACAGTGTGAGCAAAAAACATCACGAGCCTAGAAAGCCTTGACTGTGTATAGGAAATTGTGTACCTCATTGGCAAGCTGCAGGTAGACCCTAAGTAAACCTCATGACTGTAGTAAAACACCATGCTTACATAGGAAGAAAAGTGTCCGAACGTAGACTGACACTTTGGTCTCAGTGGCAGAAATAAATAAATAATTACATAACGATCATAATATCAAATGGTACCTCAGGAATTATTATACTAAAATCCATCCAATTCCAAACAAAACAAAGACTCTTTGTACCAAAGGCAATCGTCCAGTCTGGTGGACCCCAGCCATAAACAAGCTCTACAACAAAAGGAGGAAGCTACTACAAGATAGAGCAAAATCCTTAAAAGGCAAGACACCTTTGATCATTATAAGTAAAAAACTAAGAGCTCTCATAAAATCATCCAAGGCAAATTTTGAGAGAAAAATAGCTAAGGACTCAAAAGACAATCATAAGGCCTTCTTTAGCTATGCTAGAAACCTGGGAGGAAACTCCCAGATATGCTCAGAATTAGTTCAAAATGATGTGAAAATTACTGAACCTACAGACATTGCTAATATACTGGCTGACAGGTTCAGTGCAAACTTCTCCCTCCCCTCCCCCCTAAAAGGAGAGATATCTATACCCGAGGATTGTAGCCCCCCAAACATCTCTAACGCCCAGGTGAGAACTGCTCTCTCTAAGGCGAAAAACACAGCATCCATGGGACCGGATGTTGTCCCCGTCTGTGTGCTCCACGAACTCAATGAGGAATTAAACCCACAGTTAGGACAGCTGTTTAATCTCAGCCTCACCTCAGGATACGTACCCAAGGAGTGGCGCACGGCAACTGTGGTCCCACTTCACAAAGGCGGTGCCTCCACCGACCCTGGAAATTACCATCCCATCAGCTTGACAAGCCTGATCTGCAAAGCCATGGAGAGGATCATAATGGAACTCATAAATAAAGACATAGGGAACTTGCAGACTTTGGATCCAACCCAGTTTGGCTTTGTCAAAGGCAGATCATGCCTTTTAAACTTGGTTGACTTTTTCGAAACAGTCACCAAGGCCATTGATGAGGGAAAGGCAGTCCATACAGCCTACCTCGTCCTGGCAAAGGCTTTCAACACAATACCCCACTCAGGTATCATTGAAAAACTCATCAGCTTAAATGTAAACCCATACATCACAAGATGGGTTGCAAACTGGCTAAGTGACCGAACCCACAGGGTCAGAGTTGCTGGCGCCATGTCAGACTCAAAGCCTGTCACAAGTGGTGTCCCACAGGGCTCAGTCCTGGGACCACTCTTGTTTGGCATCTACTTTTCTGAAGTACAAGCAAACAGAGGAGGGTTATGGCTGACAAAGTTTGCAAATGACTGCAAACTGGGCGCCATAGTCGAAAACACATCTGACACAGATATCCTTCAGAAGGGTCTCACAGAAACGGATAACTGGTGCCAGAGCCATGGCCTAAAGTTAAACGCCAAGAAATGCATAGTCATACCCTTCGGGAAAAACAAGGTTACCCCTAGCTACCATACAGGTGGCAATCCACTGAGCACAGAAAAAGTTATCAGGGATCTGGGGACCCAGGTTGACAGTAACCTTTCATTTGACACTTATGTTGCTAAAGTAGTTAGGAAGACCTTCTACATTGCCCACCTGATCATGAAGGGATTCACATCTAGATCAAGGGAGGTCATCGTCCCCCTGTACTCATCACTCATCAGACCAATGATTGAGTACAATGCCCCATTCGGAATGTATCTGACCTGACACCTGCAGCAGCTGGAAAGGCCCCAAAAGTTCCTCACCAAAAGGATAAAGGGTCTCAAAAATATGTCTTATGCTGCCCGACTGAAAGAACTCCAGCTCTATTCAGTCGCTTACCGCTTGCTCAGAGGTGACCTGTGCCTGACATACAAGGCCATGTCAAACCCAGATTTGATGAACATGCTTCACCTCAAAAAATCTAGATCCCTCAGAACTACAAGGGCGGGAGACTTAAACCTTGACACGGTTATTAATAGGACATGCTGGAGGGACAGATTCATCACCCAGAGACTCCCTATGCTGTGGAACAAAATCCCGGTACATGTGAGGCAGAGCACCTCGCTGGCTGTGTTCAAGAGAAATCTTGACCAATTGATGGGAGATCACAGATATACCCCAGGGATTACCTCAGTGTCACTGCTTGACAGAGGCACAGCAAAATAATGGGCATAGTTTTCTTCAAACTAAAGGGGTGGTGAAAGCCACAAAAACTCTGGGCTAGGCTTATAAATGCCCTTGGGCAGATAGCCTAGTATGAACCTATGAACCTATGAACCTATAAAATAAGTTTACCATCTACAGCAAATGTCAAACTACTAATCGTACACTCATCAGGTAATACAAAGTAACCTTATACTAACAAGCAGCTGGTGCAACACTGCTGAAGGTATGTACTTCAACTTCTGTGCTGCTCACTCTGAAGAGTGCAATGTTATTATATATATATATATATATATATATATATATATATATATATATATATATATATATATATATTTATATATACATACATACATATATATATATATATATATATATATATATATATATATATTTATATTTATGGATCCATATGACTACATCGACAAGTCATAACATCGACAGTCAGTACACCGACACGAAATCACCGACCGATTAAATAACCGAAATCCCACTTCACCGACATTCACAAGTTCGACAACGAAGCAGTCAATAAGTAAATGCCCCTAACCACTGCACAAAACTCCTACACGTACTAAACCGAGTCTACTTCAACACACTACACTACATAGCATACACACTAGCCCTGACCCAAACCCTAACCCTAAGGTCCGACACTATCGCACACTTCACCTACCTGCACCCTAACCCTAACTCACTTACCCACCCCTAGCCCAAGCTCCGACACTAACGCACACTTCACCTACCTGCACCCTAACCCTAACTCACTTACCCACCCCTAGCCCAAGCTCCGACACTAACGCACACTTCACCTACCTGCACCCTAACCCTAACTCACTTACCCACCCCTAGCCCAAGCTCCGACACTAACGCACACTTCACCTACCTGACTGCTTTGTTGTCGAACTTGTGAATGTCGGTGAAGTGGGATCTCGGTTATTTAATCTGTCGGTGATTTTGTGTCGGTGTACTGAATGTCGATGTTATGACTTGTCGATGTAGTCATATGGACCCATATTTATATATTTGCTGCTATTGCACCAAGTCACTTATTAGAACTTTCAGTGAACTCTATGCGATGAATAGTTGTACAATGTTACATGCTTCAGTTTGGAGTGTGTTAGTGTAAGATGATATCTAAATCAGCATGGTTTTACCATAATGTGATTCTATACCATTTTAAACTTGGTAAAACAAATATCCTAATTGAACATGTGAACTGCTAAACTAAAAAAAGAAAAAAAAACAAGATGCAGTACATTCATAATGCTTATATGTAAAAATACAAAATAACCAGGACTTTAATATTCTAGTATGTTTCTCACAAAAGTTTACTGAAACTATCAGATTCACAGACATCATTACATACTCATATAAGCTGCATATAGGTCTGTACAGTATGTTTAGAATTTGATATAGAGCAATGTGATTTGATTTACAAAAAAATATATGATTGTCTTCAGGATGGGAAGTAGAATACATTAAAATATCTCTATAGTCATTTGTAACTAGAACTGGTATGTGTTTTAAGTTAATTTTCTACCAATTTTCTACTGTATAAACTGTCTTTATAACTTTACCAGTCAAGCCGATAAAGCATATTCAGAGGATAAAAGTGCTCACTGATGGTGCCTACATTATTTATGATCATTAAAAAGTTGTAATTTTCATCTTGAAAATATTTTTTTTTTTGTAATTTGGAAATGCAGTACGTAGAAAGGGTATATTCATAGTGTGTTAGTATAAGATGACACCTAAAATAGAATTATTATTTTACCCGGAATGCTATTCTATATCATTTAAGTGTGGTAACAAAAAAAGTATTTAGAAATGTGAACTGCTACTCAAAAAATGAAGATGTAGTAAGTTGTTAATGCTTACATATAAAAAAATATCTCGGTTCTAGCATTCTAGTATGTCACAACAAAAATGTTACTGAAACTGTCGGTCTCATAGATATCACATTCATGTAAGTCAATGTTAACAGTTTAGAATGTGGAATGCTGCAAGGTAATTTGATCTACAAAAAATGTGACACTAAGATTGCCTTCAGAATAGTAAATAGAATATATAACAAAATGTATCTATACAGAACTACAACTAGAACAGCAATTTATTTCTCAATAAAAGTGATTTTCTACCAGTTTTAGTGTCATAACAAGAATGTCAAACAGAAGAATGAACTGCCACATAAAAATCATGATTTATCTCGTCCAACATTCTTCTAGCAAGAAACATGGAAGCCATTTCTTTGATCATCAAATATATTTCTTTGAAACTGCGAACAGAAATATTCTAATATTATAAAAAAAAAAAATCAGCATGAAATTTCTTAGATCACAGCAACTCAAGCCCACATCGTGAACTCTGCCCATTACATTCAGAGTAACACAGTAGCTGGAAAGAAGTCTTCTTTGCAGGAGAACAAGTCCTCCTATATACCACTCTTACTTATATATGCCAACTGCCTGGTCAAAGAACCCTCGGGATGGAAGAAACTTCCCAACTCAGTACACAGGAGATTCAGAAAAAAGAATTGTCTTGCTTTAACAAGAGCAAACAAGTAATTTATAAAGTGCTGTACTCCAGAAGACATGATATTACTGACAAACAATTAACAGTTGCAGAAATACATGTCTGTATATGCATGGACCAAAACCAGGACAACATGGGCTTCAGAATTTTACAACTACAAATTTAAAAATTGCTTATTATACAACAAACTTAAAAAATTACCTTTATTCAGTCTGATATGTAGAGATGCTATTAAAAAATTAAAATTGGACCTAAATAATCATGTGTCCCTATAAGGCTTATATGATACAACAGTGACAAATGTAACATACAAGCATATACTGCTCAATTATAAACAATCTAGCAATACCTCCCTGAAACAAAATGTAAAAAGCTTACTTCCTTTATGTAGGAGAGTTCACATCCCCTTATATATAGCTATATAGCTATATATATATATATATATATATATATATATATATATATATATATGTGTATGGTTCTACCTGACATAATCGAAACTCCAGAACACCGACAACGCAATCACTGACACCACATAATCGACAGTGCAGAAACACGAAACCTCACATGCCCGACAACGAAATAACCGACGGTACACAAACACGAAACTGCATACACTGCACACACCTCAATAACAACAATCAACAAACAAAACACATTCCCTGTCCAAAAACCACACACACAACACAAGCACACCAAAATCCCTACAAACCCACACTAAACCTCACATACACAACTATCTACAACCCTAACCCAAACCCTAACCCTAAGGTCCGTCACTATCGCATACTCAGCTAACCCACGCCCTAACCCTAACTCACTTAACCCGCCCCTAACCCAAAGACTATCACTACTGCACACTTACCTAACCCACTCCCTAACCCTAACTCACTTAACCCGCCCCTAACCCAAACACTATCACTACCGCACACTTACCTAACCCACTCCCTAACCCTAACTCACTTAACCCGCCCCTAACCAAAGACTATCACTACCACACACTTACCTAACCCGCGCACTGACCCTAACTCACTTAACCCACCCCTATCCCCACAGACCATCAATATCCACACTTACCTTACTCGCACCCTAACGTCCATCACTACCGCATACTTACACAGCCTTTTCCCATGTCGGCATCCTCGGCGTCGGTGTTTTAATCCATCGTGTCGGTCTTCTGCATTGTCGATCTTCTGGTGCTCATGATTCGCTTGTCGGTGTTCTGGAGTGTCGACTATGTCAGGTACAACCATATATATATATATATATATATATATATATATATATATATATATATATATACATACAGATGTACATATATGTGTGTGTGATTTTGTTGTTGTTGTTAACCACTGCAAAGCAAATATTTGGCTTGGTAGAATATCTAGGATTTCTAGGAAAGTATAGATGGATACAGCAAGGAATCTTCAACACTAATAGTACCCATATGGTCATTATTAGGCTAATAAATAACCAAAGAAAAAGAAAGCAGTGGGGAAAAAAAATGCACAAAGTCCACTTAAAAGTTCCAAAGCAATAAACGCTTTATTCAATTCAAGGCTAATAAATAAGCAAATCAGCTTTAGCACAACACTACTAAAACTAAAACATAAATGAGTGCTAGGCAAACATTACTAAATGCCCTTTTCCTTATAATGCATATTTTTTTTAGCCAATAACAGCTGTGTGCAGAGTTTTGGACCCATGGCTAGATTGTACATTGTAGGTGTAGGTTTCTTTTGGAGCTAGTGATATTGAGTAGGTAGTTGAAGGTACGGATATACTTCTTTTTAGGAAAAAAAGACATACTTTCAGTTTTGCTGCAGGCAGAGACATTTTTAGTATGGCAATATTTGTAAATATCCAGATTAAATAAAAAAATTACTTCTAAAATTCACAGGGTATAAGTAAATGCTATCCAGAATGCTAACCATAATCAAGGAAGGCTGGAAGAAAGAACAGTTTTTATGTTATCTCACATATTTTAGGTGTCTTAAGAATTATGGCAAAAGATTCCCCTGGATCAGTTATATCTCTGATTGCTAAAGAATGCTAATAAACTCTTTGTTAATCTCCCCATTAATTCTGTAAACAGGTATAGCAGGTGGCAGTTGCCCTTTTTCAATAAGGAGATGAGAATCTATTTTTATGATTCCCCTGATCTGTACACCTACTTGAGACACATCCTCAGTTTCAGGTATTTTCATTTTCCCTTTTTAGCCTTGGAGAGGACTGATTAGCCCTATTTGGTTAGCCCTGTTGGCTGTTGGAAGTTCATTAATTGCAGCTTTTTGTTCTTGCATCCTATTTAAGTAGACAGCCCCAAGTTAATTTATTATGTATGAAGCTTGTTAGATAATAGAGGGAAAGAGGTGGATATGAAAAATATTGCTAGGCTGTTGGCAATCCTTGTCACTAAATGGATTTACCTTCATCATACATTCTCCTATGAACCCATCTTACCTTGCCTTGTAAACAAGATATTAGAAGTGGAGACAAATAAATGATAATGAGATCTTTGTAGGATCATGCATTCAGATGCTGTTGATTAGGTAGCTCATTTGAAGCCTAGTCAGCTCAGTTCCCAGTGTTTGATACCCATTTTCATATGGAATTGTAGGGGCAGATCTGGGGTGTAGTTTTGGTTACCCATCTATTCATTTACGTTGTGTTTGAATAGTTTTGGGATGTTGTTTTGTTTAGAATGACTGGGGAGTCTGTTCTAGAGCAAACAAACTCTTCAGAAGTTAAGTCTATCCCTCCAGTAGCTTATGTGTATGTTTCAGTGGATGTTTGGGTCCCTTGTGATGGGTTTTGTAGTGTTACCAGCTTTGCAAACATGAGATGCAGGATAGGCTCATTTGAGTCCTTGAAGGCTAGGCAGTGGTCAGCATGCAGGAGTCTGTATGAGATGAGCAGCTCACCATTGTCATTTCCTTATGCATCCTATTTCTTTATGCATCTTATTCCTTGGTGTACTTGTGCATCTCATTATAAAATCACCTATAACTAGGGAATTTCTATGTGGTAGCAGGTCAAAAAGATTTAAAGACTTAGATATGCCAGATAGTTTGATGTGACTTAGCAATGATTGTGTCTGGTGGTGCTACATGTGTGGAATGTTTTTGCATCAGGCTTATGCCTCAGAGGCCTTTGATGCTTAGGGAGAGACTTCTTAAGTGTCTCAGTGTAGGAAGGCATGTTTTTGTTGAGTGTCATGTCAATGTGAAGTAGCTGTGGTTACTGACAAGCTGGTGGATACTTGCTGTATATTTAGGTGAGAGGCTAATCTCCTATGTATTAAATATCTACTCCTTCTGAATGTAAATTCAGTATGTGGTGAAAATAAGTGCTTGTCAAAAAGTATAAAGCAGTTTGTGTACTGCTTTAAAGTCCCTAATGCTAATAGCCTGGTACCAGATGGTACAAGGGTAGACTTCTGTCCCTTGGATTTAGAAACTGGTGTTAAGGGTACAAAATAAGTTTCACAACACACCATTCAGCAGAAAATAATAATTTCCTTTATTGCAAAGAAAGATACGTATATGGGAGACTGAGAAATCAAGGTCCTATTTCCTCGAACGGTAAAATCATATATTCTTTATATTTTTTCTGAATAAAACCATTATTATAATAATTATACAACAACTACTGACCAATTAAAATGAAAACTATAGCATTATTTCTGCTAAGATGTATTGACTCTCTGTTTATGACTTTCCATATTAGGCATATGTTCCAAATTCCATAAAAGAACTTTCTACAAAGAACAGAACTTTCTACACTTTGCCATGTTAGCATTTTTGATATTTGGCAGGAAGTAAATCATCCGAAGCATACTGAAAACCTCTCAGAAATCAATCTTGAAAATAAAATACACACTCTTAGCATTTTTTTTTGTCTGTACGCCTCACCCTCCACATTCCCCCAACTGATACTTTAAAGCATCACTGAAATCATGCATTTCTTTATGACTGGACAATGATTACAGGTTTTATATGAGCAAACACTTTTTCACTAGATTTCAGATACTCTTCACATGCAATTTCCTTCTGTTCTTGACATGAACAATTTTATACAGTTGTGACAAAAATAGTCTTATTAGCAATACGACATGCCTAAATCTTGATAGAATAAAAACCCAATTTAAATACTGTAAATAATTTCAGTTGAACATTTTCCATTTTCATATTTATTTACATTTCTCTTATAATATATTATCACACATTGTACTGAAATATTGCAACACTTCATTTTCATCCTCTAATTGTCTATGATTTTTAGCTTATATGGTCAGTAGCATTGATCTGACCTCATTCATTTGTAAGATGACACCTCTTCTGGATTCTAACAGCATTAAAATACAAGCTTTAATCAGAAATAAAAGAAGACCTAATCATAAGATTGTAATAGTTATAAGCATAAAAAATGTTAAAAGGCCTCTCCATCTTGCAAAAAGATTAGTTAACCATGCCCCATGAGAACTATCAGCCTTTTTTCTCATGTAAAGTTCGGCAACTTTTTTGAATTATTTCTATGTGGCTATGAATAGCAGCAATATTATTAGAAATAAATGAGCAGCACTCCATTTTGATGAGTGCACAAGAACTCCCTTTAGAAAAGAGAGTGAAATCAAGTGCCATTTGTTTCTGTAGCACCACACTGTGCGTGGCAATTATTTATTGAGTAATCATATTAATCCTCTTAAAGGCAGAGCTACTTAAAATTTCTAAAAGTATAGACAGTTTCTTCATCTCCCAGATAGACCCTACTACCCAATAAGCAGGTATCAATCCTGCTCCAGAAATGACCATTCAACAAGATCAATATGAGCAAGTCTTTTAAAAGCAGTTTTTTGAACAGTATTATGATAAACCCAAGAGGCATATATTTTCCCAATTGGTTTTGGAATGTCTTTAGTATCTCTTCTGCAATGATCATTGCAAAACTTTATTTACTGTAACACAGCTGTATGTCTTATAGCTTGTATGACATGACCTATATAACAACAACTAGACCAGTCTATAGGTGACCAGGGATAACCTTCTTCTCACAAAAATACTACTAGTCATCAATGCTGCCATACCTTGCCTTACAGTCCCATCATAAATTTTCCAAGTAAAACTGTAAGCACTGTTTCCAACAAAAAGTGTTCCATTTTTACGATAGCAAATATGTCTTTTAACAGTCATTGATAGTTGAAGCATTATTATTAAAAGGGGGTAGGAACATGTTTAGCCTTCTGATTTTTAGTGAGAAAAATATTATAGAATACAGTATGAAGCTGTCCCACGAAAGGTCTGTGCAAGAATAAGTTATTCTTGCACGGAATTAACTGTCTGTGTAGAGCAGCAGCTCACCTTGCATATTTAATAAGGTGCACTGTTCTACTCTTAAATGGACACAATCTGTGTGTACGAGTGCAGGGGGGAATGTCTGAGAGCAGTGCTCTTAGAATACACACGCCCCCCTGCACTCGAGAATTACTGAACGGCAATGTAAAATGAATGAAAGTCTCCATGAACTCTTTAGTGTCTGTGGAGAAAATAATAGACAGCCTACCTCAGAAAAACACACATCTATGGTAGAATGTACACATTCTGCCATATATGTGTGCACCATACACCAGAAAAGTGCAGTCTGGTAAAACGGCAGTGTGACATACTGCATATCCCTTGCAAAAGCCTGTCATTCTATCAATGTTCTATGTTTCTAATAGCAATATTTAAACTATATTCCTTATTTTTTTTTCCCGTGTGGGATAAAGTTTAAGCGTAGCTGCGCGGGTTTGCCCATTGTGCAGCTATGCATAGCAGAGTTTAAACATCGAAAGAAGTTAAATAGAAATATACACAATCCAAATAGTGAAACTGGAATGGTGTAATGGTTAGAGCATTCACCCAATATGCAATCAGTCATGATTTGAGCCCACAGCAGTCCATTCATTTTCATATGTGAAACACAATTAAAATGTATTTTTCATGAAAAGGTAGTGAATATTATTATGTATATGTTAACCAGAGTAGTGTAGCAGCCCCAAATGTGAGGTGTCAGTGAAATTTAAAGTTTAAGCAAGATTTATCATAGCTAAGTGGATTTGCACACTGGTAAGCAGGGCTTAGCATCTACCCCTTTAAGCAATGGTTATCTTTGCTAAGTGGGTTTGCCCAGTGCTTAGACAAGCTCAGCAGTTTCAAAACTGTCCAGTCACTGTAAAGGGCAGAAAATTAGCTCTATTTAAACCTTGCCGATGGGAATACAGCTCATAACCAGTTTTAGCACCCCACTGTAGGCACAATGGCTGGTGTAGGTGAAGGTGTGTGCTTTCAGGAACAGTGCTGGGGCATTCAGGAGGTCAGGGTCATGGTAGGACCCCTCATTAAAGACCACGGAGGGTGACTGCTGCAGGACCAGTACCAAGGCTCCCAATATAAAGCAGAGGCCTGGGACCATCTTGCCTGAGATCTCACCACAGCCACTGGCATCCCTCGGACTGGTGAGCAGGTTCAGCACCACTTTGCCAACTTGAAGCAGAGGAAGAAGGATATTTTGGACCAGTGGGTCCAAGATGCCCAGGTGGGGAATACCCCAGCTGTGTGTAAGTATTAGTCAAAATAAGTGTTCTCCAAAGTCCAGCCTGTGCATGTGATGGATAGGTATGCATAAATGTTTTTTCTTATCTCCTGTACAGCTGCAGATGAGAGGGCTGTAAACTTGGAAGCCCACTCCAGCAGGCTGCTAAGGCTGTGTTGCGAGGCTGGTGAGTAACAGTCTGGCTGGTATTATGTAGGGCAGATAAATAAAAAGTAGTATAATGTCACCTTGCAGTATTTAAAAATGGGTATGTTTTTTAATGACTGAAGAAGCCAGCAGGAGAATAATAGTGACATACAGGTTATATATCAATAAAAGTGAAAAGCCCAGATTGGTTTAGTTAAGTCTGGTATTATATGACTTGAAATGTTTTAAGCCCCAAGATCTGACATCAGAATAGTAATGTTGTGTTAACCACTGTTTTCTACAGTATGCTATGTCAAAAGGTATGTATAGGGATGTATATATAAGAATGTTGTAATCACAAGGTCAGATTGTACAACCAAGAGAGAATTAGACAAAACATTCAAGAAAAAGACAGCAGTTTCTCAATAACTTGTTCTGATGAAACATAAACATGTTGTATTTTTACCAGCAACAGCCACGGTTCGAATCCCAGGAGAGGCAGTAAGCTGTATGCATAATTTCAACTAGGATTTTGTGAATATGTGTAGAAACAGTTAAGTAGTGTCAACATAAATTCCCTACACAGGCCTTCCAGGTGAGAGAATGTATAAAATAGCTATAAGAAGGCTGTAGTTATACTGTATCCAACACCCACAGTCCAACCCCAAGGCTGCAAATGACAGTAAGATAAATACATACACCAAGTGGTTCCCCCAAGAAATGTTCAAAAGGGTCATGCTGTCACAGCTACCGGTCCCTGCTACCAACAACCAGGGTGACCGATAGAAATCAAGGCAGAGTATGTCAGTAGCACACACACACACACACACACACACACACACACACACACACACACACACACAGTATGAGTGCACATATGTAACCCTGACTATGTGAATATGGGTAGAAACAGTCAGGTAGTATTAACAAACATTCCCTGCACAGGTCTTCCAGGTAAGAGAAGGTGTAAAGTAGCTATAAGAAGGCTGTAATTGTACACTGTGTACAAACATACCATTGCCCAACCGAAGGCCATAAGTTGCGTAATAATACCTGTAGAGTAATGATTAGAGCAATGATCATTAAAGATGCGATCACTGCAAGAATCTACATTTGTTAATTGACATCTCTCTCTCTCCCCCACCTTATCTTCACCAATAATTTAAGCACATAAACCAATGGGTATGTTTTCCACCAAACCTACTGTTGGGACATGTGTGCTATTGTTCTATAAATGTTGAAATGTATTCCAATTAATGTTCCCTGTTCAAATACTATCATTGGTGGCCTGTTGCTATCAATGTAACCTGCATGCCGGTGTAATGCCCACTGTGTTTCCATATAAGCATGTGTTCTGTTTGCTATGCAAATGTTCCAAATCTGTTTTTTTGGGTTAATGGGAATACTAATGCATGCTGTATACCTTATCCTGGAATGTGTTTACCATTACTAACCAACATATGTTCTAAAACTGCAACACCATAGCACATCTAGCAAGGCCGATCCCAGTGGATTCACCTCTCCTGCCTCATCTGGTCATGGCACCGGGCCCCAGCACATCTGGGACCCACCCAGGGACCCCTCATCTGCTGCTCCTGCACCACCTTTGGTTGGAACCACCTCAGGGGATAGGGCTCATCTCCATGGGTGTGGGCATGGACAGGATCCTGTCACACCTGTTAGGTCCAGGGTCTGGTGCATATCGAGCTCTGCAAGAAATTTGGAGATCTGCTACGCCAGCTTAATGGCCACATGGCACATTTTGAGGGTCAGCCTGCCCCTCCTGCTCAGCCCCCAGCACAGCCACCTTCAGGGCGTGAAGGCACAGTGGAGACTGCCCATGGGTCGGGACCTCAGTCCCACTGTATTCATTTGTTGGCTCGTGGGCTTCCGATTACCAAACACCCCTCCCCGTCCAAGGTGTTTACCCCCCACATGTGTCATATACTGCCACTGTATGCTGTCTTTCTGTCTTGTCTGTCCTCTGACCCAAAGTACCTCCCCAAATATACCTGCTATCCTTCCCCAACATCCTACTTTCACCTTAAAAAAAGGGCAATCGGTTCCCAAAGAAAATGTTTCCCCATACATAGCTATCCATTTCACACACGTGTCCACTGGACACATGTAATCTGGTCTAATTGTCTTCACAACACATTATTGTTGTCATCATCCCTCTCTCAGGGGTTTGAGTGTCCAAATTTACCTCCAAAATTCAGTATATATGCACTGCTGTTGCTGTAGAAGAAATGGACAGCTATGACCCTTCCCTATACCCATCCTGTACATCCCTAGCTATCTTTCATATTGTTTTTCCCTCTTCATGCCCCCTTTTTCACCACTTTCCTATTACCACTTTTTTCTTTTCTTTTATAG